>NC_056749.1:452157432-452342432 GCF_019279795.1 Protopterus annectens | reverse complement strand
ATGTTGTTATATTGAAGACAATGCATTCTGTGGATAAGGATATGACCACCGTATGCTTGCAAAGACATTTACCATTATATCTACTGGAAAAATAAAGCAAAACTCATTCAGATAAGTATTAATTGTTAAATAGTTTAATGGGTAAAAGTGCAATGAAGTGGAGAATCCAAAAATAAATAAGGCAGATGACTTATCTAGACATATTTAGGTGTTTAGAAGTGTCCTTCAAGACTTGGTGTTAGGGTTAAGTCTTATTTGGTTACTTCTTTTCAGTTACAGTGTATTAAAACTAGCAACATATGTTTGTCTTTATTTATTTAAAAATGGGCGGCGCAGTAGTGCAGCGGTTAATGCTGTCGCCTCACAGCAAGAGGTTCTCTGGTTTGATTCTCAGCCGGGGTGCCTTCTGTGCGGAGTTTGCATGTTCTCCCTGCGTTCACGTGGGTTTCCTCCGGGTACTCCAGTTTCCTCCCACATTCTAAAGACATGCGTCTGGAGCATTTTTCCCCGGGCCTCCGCTGAAAACAGGATCTATGGAACCTAGTCAGACTTTCCCGGTCAACAAATGTTAAATAAAATAAATAAAAAATAAATGCATTTATTTATTTATTTATTTATTTAATTATTTATTTATCATTTGATGACCAGGGAGGTATGACTTGGTATGAGGCAATTTTCAGCAGACGCCCAGAGAGAAATGTTCTAGATGCATGTCTTTGTAATGTTGGTAATTGCAAACTAGGAAATATAATTACCTCTATGAAGGATCCAAAAATACCTTAAGATTTTTGAATAAAATTAGTAGCTGGCCAGTAATAATAGTGTTACTCTTTATGACACAATGCAGTATTGTCGAATTTGGGGAAAAGATACATTTGACTGCAAATTTAACAAATACGCCACTAAAGTTGGACAGTGAAATGAACATTCTACAATAAATTACAGACCATTCATCTAGATTTGATCACTGCTTTCCAAACAAAATCAGAGAAGTGTGCTCTGTAACAACACCCAAGAACACAAGACATAATTTTGTTCCTGCATACTTTAGAGATCTGGCCAAATATTGAATATGGGTTCATAGGTAAGTACTAGGCTATCTGCCCGAGGGCATCTGTAAGCCTAGCCAGAATGTGTTGGCTTTCACTGCCCCCTTATATTCGTTCCCTGTGCCTCTGTCCAGCAGAGCCATTAGTTCCCTATGCCTCTGTCCAGCAGAGTCACTGCAGTGATCCCAGGGGTACATTTTCTGTTTCCTATCCACTCGTCAAGGTTTCTCTTGAAGAGTGTTAGTGAGGGACTCTGCCTAATGTAGATTGGAATCATGTTCCATAGCATGGGGAGTCTCTGGGACAGGAATCTATCCCTCCAGCACATCCTATTTATCGTTGTAGTGAGGTTTAGATCCCTAGAGCATGTCGCTTGGTGATTTGTTTTTTTTTTAGGTGGAGCATGTCCATCAATTCTGGGTTGGACATGGCCTTGTATGTCAGGCAGAGATCACCTCTAAATAAGCGGTATGCAACTGAGTACAGCTGGAGTTTCTTCAGTTGGGCTGCATAGGGCATCTGTTTGAGGCCTGCAATCCTCTTGATGAGGTACTTCTGTGGTCTTTCCAGCTGTTGCAGTTGTCTTGTAAGGTACATCCCAAATGGGGCGTTGTACTCTATGATGGGTCTGATGAGTGATGAGTAGAGGGGCACAATAACCTCTTTTGTTCTAGATGCAAACTCTTTTGTGATTAGGTGGGCCACATAAATGGATTTTCTAACCACCTTGGCAATATGATTATCAAAGGAGAGATTACTATCTACTTGGGTCCCCAGATCCCTTATTATATTTTCTGTATTTAGGGGACTACCACGTATGTGGTAATTTGCGGGTACTTTGTGTTTTCCAAAGCGGATGACTATGCACTTTTTGGCATTTAGCTTGAGGTCATGATTTTGACACCTTGTATCCGTTTCAGTGAGACCCTTCTGGTGGATGTCTGTATCAGCTGGAGAGTCAGTTACGGCTCCCAGTTTGCAGTCATCTGCGAACTTGGTCAGCCATAGTCCTGTGCTTGACTGTACCTCTGAGAAGTATATATCGAACAGGAGGGTTCCCAGGACTGAGCTCTGGGGGACGCCACTTGTAACCAATTTAGATTCAGACCTAGAGCCTGCAACTCTCACTGTGTGGGTTCTATCGATGAGCCAATTGACAACCCATCTTGTGATGTAGGGGTTTATGTTCAAGCTGTTGAGCTTGTCTATAATACCAGAATGGGGAATGGTGTTGAAAGCCTTTGCGAGGTCTAGGTAGGCTGTGTGGACCTCCTTTCCCTCATCTAAAGCCTTGGTAACTGTCTCCAAGATGTCCACCAGGTTTAGGAGGCATGATTTGCCCTTAACAAAGCCAACCTGGGTAGGATCCAATGTTTGGAAGTTCCCAATGTCTCTGTTAATGAGTTCCATGACGATGCCCTCCATAGCCTTGCAGACCAGGCTAGTCAGGCTTATAGGGAAATAGTTCCCAGGATCTGTTGTGGCTCCACCTTTGTGGAGTGGGATAACTGTTGCTTTGCGCCACTCTATTCTTTATTGTGCCACCTAAGAAACAAGCTACATTATACAGATCAGGAAAGTTCAGAGATTCTTAACATTAAAGTAATTGTACTGGAAACACAAGCTACCGAGACTACAGTAATAATATCTGTTCTCCAGGTCCAGCTGACATTAAAATATGGCCAGAGATTTGCATATAACGCAGTGTTTGTAACAGTAAAAAAGCAACAAAAGTGGCACCTGGAAGGTGAAAACTGCGAAGACCAACAAAATCCACAAAATGTAAAAGTTAAGCACACAATTTTATTCAAAACGCTTTTTGTCCAGCTAGTAGCCAAACTTCTTCAGACAACAAGATAAAATAAACTACTACATCCAGCTCCATTTATACCTCATCTAAATCTTTTCTGGTACAAATTGATTAATTGGTACGGAAACCACTTTAAAGAAACAGGCTCCTCAAAAGTGAAATAAAATACATTCCTCCAGTTTAAACACACATATAAATACATGTTAAAAAATAAAAAAATATATATGAAATATATAATATGGTACCATAAATACTTATTTACTTATTTAAAAAAACGTACATAGCTAAGCACTGTGACCAACACCCTACACACCCCTTGGTTTTCAGAGTATTAGATCAAATCATGCCTGATGTTAAAGGGGACCCATTTCAACTCCTGTTGGAAAGGCAGGAGTTGATTTGGCAGTTAAAGTTACAATCGTATAGGGCTCCTGGTTTGAATGACAAAGTTTCCTTGTCTTGTATTTTAAAATTAAGAAGTCTTTTACGGTGAATGTGCACACATTAAGAAAGCCTTATGGAAAGAATAATTGCCCAATAATTATATTATGTTGGAATAAAATAAAACTCACAATAAAGTTAAACACTTACCATTAGTGCACAAAAATAAACATTTCCAAGAATATGGGGGACAGAAAATTCTGACATATAATAACAGCAACCAAGCTAAGTAAATAAATTAGAACCATGATATAAAACTTAAGCACTTACTTGCAAAATTCATGTAAAATGTAGCTGTTACATTTTGTGAGAGATTTAAATAAAGTTAGCAATGCCTTAGAAAGTTGTATAGCAACTCTAAGATAATGTATTTAATAAATGCATGTCATAACAACAATGGGTATTAAATATATAATTTATAATGTATGTTTATTCTTTTTTTAGTTGTGGGTCTATGACTTTCAGTTTCTGAACTTGCAAAGTAGTTATTTTGCTCTGTTTTTAAAACATCTGCTGGCAAACATGGGGCACATCATAATGTAAATTCATCTTGAAAAGTCATATTTTTTCCTGCAGTCTTCAAGTATACATATCATTGTAAGAAATAATATTGATTCTGAAGCAGCATTGTATCTAAAGTGCTTACATTTCCAGATATGCAAGCCTACTGCTGCTAAGGACATAAAATCAATTTTTCATGCTTTTTACAAAAATCCATGAAAAATATCTGCAGGGGTGAAGACATAAAGTTAAAGTGCATTCAGTTTATGGCAACTGTAACAAGTGGTAAACTGTCAGAATTAATTTATTTTACTCTGGCACAGTTTCTATTGTTTGAACTGATATGTGATAAAAGACCCTAATATTATGCAAGCTGACGATTCATGTCCTTGCCTGAACGCAAATAATCACCAAAAAGAAACAAGGCACCATATTTATCAAATTCTTTAGCTTTACTCACCATCACCATTTCATAAAGTTAATAACTTATAATTTGCACTAGTAATTCATCCAAATTCAAGTACCTTGTTCTATTCTAATAAAATAAGTAGTATACTAACACAATTTCTTGTTTTAAAGTGACCACTGTTATGTATGCATTATTCAGTGTCAGTAGCACACTATAACAGCACACTTACCTTTGGTGCAGAATTCTCTGGGTTCTATTCCGTCACCAGATAGATCAATTCCTGACACTGCAGTACACCATAAGGGGGGTGCTGCACTCCTGAGTGTGTCATCCTTTGGGTGAGACATTAAACAATAGTGCCATCTGCTGGTGTTGGTGGCAGTTGAGGTGGATGCAAGTGATCCCATTGTAATTACTGAAACGAGTAAGGCGAGTTCCCAGATGCCCTGGCTGAAATTCCCTAGTAGTATAATACTGCCTTATGTCTCCCATGAAAAAAAAGTTAGTCATTTTTTGGGACAAACCCAGTCATCAAATGATAACTGAAAAATAACAGCATGAATAAATGTGATTTTTTTTAGGATTTGGTACTCTTCATTTTAAGTCTAATTTATTTGTTCCTATGAAAACACTCAATCACAATCACTGTTACTGCATGCAAATAACAGAGATTCAGTTTTCATTTTTTTGCTTTTCTGTTGTATATACCACAGAGGAAAGTTTACTGGTGAACTGTTTTTTTTGCAATCACAGTCAAGAACTGTTCTGTCTATTGCATATGTTGTTAGATTCTCTCACATTAGCATGCTAAACTTCCCATGTTTTAGCATTTATCACCTTTTCTGTGAAGCCAAAATCATGTCTATTACTAGTAATGTGAGTGGATGTCTAGGAGGACTGATCGCCTTATCTTAGTGAACGTGAACACTAAATCTACATAATAAAAAGTCTTATTCTAAGAAATTAATGTGAATAACCAAGGGCTGTGTGCACCTCCAGATGTTTACTTTAAACTTTTCTTAGGTCCGCTACTCAGGATGTCTATCACTGTATACCTAACAAAATATAAATAAATTGTAAAATTAGTCACTCTTGGGCAACAATAACAAAAATGATGGTGTGAATGCTTTGCTTCCAAAAAAAGGTGCAGCAAGAGGTTTGAATGATTTCTAGCCCAGATATGCAAGTACAGTTTTGTTATTTCTACGAAGGGTACATTAATTCTGTGAAGTTTTACTTATTTACAGACACTTTTTAACATTCCTAAAATATTCATACACTTAAACAAATACTGGTTACATTTTAAGATGCAGGCTCTAGAAACAAGGCTATGCACCCAGACGTTTTTAATGAATGCACAACTGACCATATACAGAATGTATTATTAAAACCTGAGGCATAAGGTTCAGGCTGATTAACTCACAAAGCTGAACTCACTATGGGGAAATGTATCATATTTTAGGTACATTAAACATTAAACAGCATTCTTCATAAATCTAATGCATATCACATTAACAAAACATAAAACATCATAATGATCAGCAAGATTAAAACATACAAATGCATGGAACAAAACCCAGGCTGCATGCACACGTCCTTTACAAAATGTCATTCTGTGGAGCAAATTACAATAGTTAATGTAATTCTCAACTGGGAAAGTTGGTGCTAAATTGGTGCAGGACACTATACCAGCTGCATGCACACGTCCTTTACAAAATGTCATTCTGTGGACCAAATTACAATAGTTAATGCAATTCTCAACTTGGAAAGTTGGTGCTAAATTGGTGCAGGACACTATACTGGCACATTTCTCAGAAAGTAACTCCTAAATTACAATTCACCAGATAAGTTTATTTCACTTAGGCAAAAAGATGCAGAAATGTAAAATAACAAAAACAGCAAACATACTGGTTCACTTTAAAAAGTCCATGATTAAAATGTTGAATTTCAAGATGGTATATGCTAATAGGAAGATCAAAAACAGTTTTAGGAAAGTGACATTATCTTATCCCAGCACTCCAATAATGCAAATACAAATAGCATTATATTCAACTTAATGTGAGCAAACAATATGAAACTTTTAGCTTTACATTTATTCTTATATTAAGATGGTGTCCTAAACTGTGGATCATCTGGTTAGGTATCATTTCAGTTATAAAAGAATAATAACTTTGTCAGTATATTTACATGCAGACTGTGAAAACTTTATTGTTTTGATTTCACTGGTGAATGAAGACAATGTCAGTATTTTTTAATATATTTGGGAAAGGGTTTAATATTTCAACTATAGAACTCAAATTCTTTTGAAGAAAATTTAATTGAATAAAGACGAATTTATGGTGATTTTACAGTTAAATCACTGGCTATTAAGAGATTTAGTGATTTAATTATTATAGGTTTGTGAGGTAAGTTAGCTTGCTCTATGCTGAAAATGTTATAAGGCAGTTCCCCACTGAGATCTTAGGCCCTCTACAGTGGAACAAAGTGGCTAACTCCAAGGTAATATATCAAGGCTAGTTTATTGTTGTCCCTCTAGTAAAACCATATGGTATTTTGTGCTTACTGTAGTCTGTTTAAATTATTTGCTGTTGTTGCTGATATAATTGCCAGGACATATTGCAGTACTGATATCAATATAACTTTCACCAATACTTTTTGTGTGTCTTTTTATTTATTTACTTTATTTTGATCATCAAGTAAGTGGCCAGTTTGACAAACCCTTTTGAGCCATGACCTGGTTCAATGTACAGAAATAACATAAAATTGTTTAAGACATTCAGTTTGTTACAAAACATTAATGCACAGCAAACAAAGAAAAAAAAACACTGTGGTTATGTTACTGCTTTTTAACAGCTTTTATTAACATTTTTAACAATACAAAATCAATTTGCAGAAATACAATAAAGAAATTGCTTATAAAATAAAAGAATGTAAACATAAAATTAACAACTAAAGGATTACATCAGTGTCTATTAAATACATTTAACAAATCATTATACAACAGATAACAACGTCATTAAATTAAGCAACAGATGAATTCTTATCTAATACATTTTTTTAAGTTAGACCACAGATCATATGAAAAGGGTGCTCTAGCAGCTCTTGATTTAATAGTCATTTCCAATTGACATGTTTCACTAAGAATATTCTTGAAGTCGGCAAATAGACCAGGGTGTTCAGATTTCCTATTTCTAGTTATTACTTTTCTGGTTACTGTCAATACAGACCATAATAAGGGGAATTTAAATTTCCTAACAAAATTAGGAACCGGGTATTGAACAAAATCAAAGATTTAGATAGATTAAATCTGTATGTAAAAAAGCTTGAATAAAATTATTATTTTTTTCCCAATATTGCTTTAAATCTGTGCAGTCATAAAACATATGTGACCAATCTGCTTTGGTTGCTGTTTTGCATCTCCAGCATAATACCTTTCCTTTGCTGATCAATTCCAATTTATGAGGTGTATAAAAGGCTCTGTTCATATATTTCCTTGAATATAATCTCCATCTAAGTGAGGATGTAGTCCGCCGAGATGATTCCAATATTAATTTTTTATCTTTATCAGTGGGTGACTTATTAATTGATGTGAAATAGTTCCAATAGTTTTCTAATATATTTTTGTTTCATTCTTAATTATTTTATATATGATTGAAAGTTTACATTTAGTAGATGTATCATGGTGAATGAACATAGTTAAAAATTGTATTAGTTTAGGTGTTAGTGTTTTTGAACTTGAAGGGATTGTATTGACTTTGTCAATCATGAATTGTCTATATGACTGGTTTGTAACCATGAGTTTCTGTTTAAATCATAATTTGTTATTAAATTATCCAATGGGATTAACATATCACCCTCTAAGAATTGAAACAAAAAAAATGATTTTTTTCCTTCAATGAGATATTATCAGAACAATTTGAAATGGATATGACATCCTTTGTGTAGGCAAGAGGAAACCAAGTGAATATCCAATGTTTATAAGCCACATGTATATATAAAATATCAGAAATCATTTAATAAAATTTTCATATAGTAGGGAAAATTATTTGGTAGTTTATTCAGGAGAAAATCATTTTTTAACACTGAAATAAATGGATTATCCAATATTTGAAATTTATTAGAGCTAGATCTGTCATTAATATTAAAACAACAGATTTCTTAAAAAAAATTCCATCTAGCTGAATATTTTTGATTAGTTAGTAGAGAGAATATTTTAATCACTGATTATATAGAATATAATTCTAAATCAGGTAAACTTACCCCTCCTAAAGGCCAGTCCCTCATATGTTGAGTAAAAGCTACTCTGAGTTTATTTGGGTACTACAGGAACTTGTTGAATTCTTTTATCAGTCTTTTTGGTAGCATTAATGATGTGTATTGTATAATATAAAGTGGGTAAAATTTTAATTATTGAAAGTTTCTCATACATTGTAAATAAGAGTTGTTTCCACTTGGAAATAAGACTACTTAAAGAAGATATATGATTGTTATAATTTAATCTTATTATATCATTTATATTATTGGCTAGTGCAACTCCAAGATATGTTAAACAGTCTGATTTAGCCAAATATTTAATAAAGTGCTGATCCAAAAGGTTAGTATCTGAATTTATGGATAGTAATTTTGTTTTATTATCATTAAAAATCAAGCTAGATTTCTTTCAAAATATTCCATTAGATCAAATATAGCTTGTAATGTTGTATTTGATCCTTTAATAGTAAGGTGAATATCATCAGCAAATAGTTGCAGTTTGGAGGTTGTTACAGAGTTCTGATTAAATCCTTTGATGTCAGAATTCATCCTTTTATAATTAGCTAGAGGTTCCATTATAAAAGTAAATAACAAAGGGGAGAGGGGACAACCTTGTTTGGTTCCTTTATATATTGGATTGTTATATTTTAAAGATAAGTGCAATTTTTTTTATATGCCTGAGATCCATTATAGAGGTGCAATACAAGTTGTATGAGTTTATTAGAAAAGTTTAATGTTTCTAATATAAGGAAGAGGTAATCCCAATTAACTTAGTCAAAGGCAGAGTTTAGTCCAAACATATTAATGTTAACATTTTCTCAGATTTGACAGCATGGTCAATTACAGTTAATACTCTTTTAATACTGTCATATATATTTCTAGTTAAAATAAATCCTTTTTGGTATTCATCAGTGGGAGAACTTTCTTCAGTCTATTAGCATAAATGGACATAAGTATTTTATAGTCTACATTCAACAGTGAGATTGGTCTATATGAGGAACATCTAGAGGGATCTTTATCTGTCTTCAGAATGGGTGATATGAGCATGTATTTCCAAGAAGGAGGCACACTGCACAAATCTGATACTGGGAAAAAACTTCATGTAATAAAATTATTGCTTCTTAGGGTTGTATTTTATATGTTTCTGGGATAATTCTATCATTACCTGAGGTCTTGTTTTGTTTTAAAGTGTTTATTTGATATTTGATTTCTGACGTTGAGATTGTTTTATCTAAAGCATTAATCTGTTCTGTTAATTTGCTTTTAGTGTATTTTTTAATGAAAGATCTTACAAATTCTTTAAGATCTAAAGTAATTGAACTTTGATTAATATTGTTAAAATAACCTCTAAACTCCATTAATATATCCCCAATTTCAGTTTCCACCTTCTTTATTTTTACCTGAATAGATTTCTGTAGTGTAATAAAGTTTACTAAGCCTCTTGGTTTTGATGGCCAGTTTATTTAAAGACTTAGGATTAGTGGAAAACTTTATGAATTTATATATTTCTAGCAGAAAAAAGCCACGGCAGAATGTACTAAGCACGGACCTTTATTGTAAGCGCTTTCGGTCGAGGTATTACCTCAACCTTCTTCAGACATAAACAATTAACACAACCACACAACCTTGCTTAAATACACAATATTTGATTAAAAAATCAACCCCTTAATTAATCCATTAGTTGTCATAACTTCTTAAAGCTACAATAAGATTTGTAACTTTAACTAGTGGATTTACATTGTTCTATATAAAAAGTAATATATATGATATAATAGCTTACATAAATACATAAATTTATGCTTTCCTTTAAAAATATAACTTACTAAACATAGTTTGTATTTAAATGTTAAAAGTTGATTGCCATCAAAAATAACAATAACAGTAACATCAAACACCATTCAACAAGTTTCTCCAACAACTCCAACTCATAAATTAAAATAACTTAAAAATATAAATATATAAAAAAATATAAATATATAAAAAATGATGTAACTGGATTTTATACAAATAACCATATATATTAAAATCCAGGTCATCTACTAACTATTTATGTTATCTTATATACCCACTGATAGTGTATAACAAATTTTTTATGTATACATGTATATAAAAATGTACAAAATGCATAATATTTTGTAAAAGAATTTGTAAACAATACACAGCATTTTGTTTATCGCTAGTTTGGTATCGTATTCGTTTTTTTCTCTAGTTTGTCATGTCGTGTGGAAATATTGCTAGCGGTCAGAATAATGGGCATGATAGGACCGAGTCTCAACCACTGTTTTCTCAGGAGGAGGAAGACATCGCTAACATCGCCAACAACTCCAATTCTAATGGTCAGCGTTATGCCTACGTTTCTCATAACGCAGATGACAACTCTAGTGACAGTTCTAGTGGCAGTAACAATTCTCCAATGGATTTAACAATGTTGGTCAATATGCTTTTGACCAAAGTGGATAAACTTACGCAACAAGTTAACGAATGCGTAATTAGGAACCGTTCTTCCGTTCAGCCGGTTGTGTCTGGGAGTAGTGTTAGTGCTACGCCCAATAGCACGCTAACAGGATCTATTCCGCCAGCGCAGAGGGTTAGAGAAAATAATGTGAACGATTTACAAGCAACTGGTAACTCAACTAATCAAAATTCTAATAACACCCGAGATATTACAGCGAACACCATTAGAGGCAATGTAAATTTTGTTCCAAATGCGGCAAGTGAATCAGCTTTAATACCCACAGTAGCTAACTTTCTTGCTAAGAAGGATTTTTTCACAGGGTCACATACTAACATTAATAACGGCCTGGGGAACAACCAAGGCATATCGGTGAGTCCAAGTTCTTCTTCTACATTTTTGGATAAACTTAATATGTTTGACAGTAAACTTTATCGCTGTAGGAAACTGCAGCTAGAGGTTTCGTACCTCAAAGAATGTATCAGCTTAAAGATTGTTCCTAAAGGGTTACGCCAATGGCGTTAACCTGCTGGCCTGATAAACAATTCAGTGTTTCACCAAGAACTACTAGTCCTGTTTGACAAGCAAGCTACTGAATTTTTGAATTCCCTTATCAATTATTACAATGTTGAAGTGGACATGCTGTTGCAGGAACTAACTGAGTTGGAATCATTTTTACAAAACCACCCTGATTTTATTAGATATAGGTATGATTATACCAGAATTCTGTCAAGTATTGAAGCATCAATCAATAAATTAGTGATGAATAAGCAACGCAAAATTGACAGAGACATTAAAGATTATAATAATAAAAGGGCATACCCCCCTCCCCCTTTAGGTCAATCTAAGTTTGGTGAGGTAGGGGTGAACTCCAATATTGATTCTTTACCACAGCCAATCCAGCATGTTCCCGATAATGTGGATACGCAACCGATTAGGAGGAGTGAGCGTATTAGGAACCAAGGTACCCATGCAAACAATGACAATGGAGGTTTCAATAATTATAACCAGAGTGAGGGGGGACACAATGTTAATGACAATAATCAGGGTTTTCACAGGAGGAGAGATACTTCATCTCCTGGCACGAGCAGCAACAACAATTCCACAACCAATTACAGGGGGAGATCGCAGAGAAAGAAGAAGGGGAACCAGCGGAGGAGATAGAGAACAGTGATAAAACTGGTCCCACTGTTCTCACTAGTCAACGAGGGGATTTCAAAATCTACAATTATACTGTAATTACAATTGAACAAAACCTTATTGACTTTTTTTTCAAAAGGTCTTACATTTGTTCGAGATAGAAAATGTAATGTAGTTAACACAATTGTAGATTTGAAATTATATGTTCGTAAATTGAACTTGGCATTTAGATTTGGTAACATGCCTTCCCTCTTGAATACTCACAGAGTTTCTAGTGTGTTCAACCCCCCATTACACAGTTCCTTAAGTATCTTTGAAAAGGTTTGTGAGATTGATTTAAGAACGTTGCTCTCTTGCCATAGTATTCCTAAAAACAGCAAAGTTAACATTTCTAGAGAAGAGTTAGATTTTATTTCCCTTCTCAATGAATGTAACATAAGGGTCATGTCACCGGACAAGGGAGGTGGATTAGTTTTTATGGATGAATACTTTTATAATGAAAAGTTATTAGAACATCTGGAATCTGACAGTTATTCGAAATCTAGTCTCAATGAGATAAATACGGCTTATAAAAAGATTAAAGGCATTTTGGAGGATCTTTTTATTCAAGGGACTATAGATTCCGATATGTTACAGTATCTGGATATGCTAGCACCTAAGATCCCCACCATGTTTGGCACGCCTAAAATCCATAAAAACTTGGTTAATCCCCCTTTCAGACCCATTGTGGATGGAAGGGGTTCGATTACGTACGCATGTGCCAAACTGGTGGATAGTATTCTAAAACCTTTATTAAAAAGCGAGCCCCAGATTTGCAAGGATTCTTGGGCGTTTTTACAGCATATTGATAAAATGGTGTACAATTCGGACCTCAAGTTTTTAGTGGTTGATATTAAGGATTTGTACACAGTCATCCCACAACAATTGGGGATTGAATGGACAAGGGAATTTATGTTGAGTAAAAAAGAATCCAATGATCAAATGAACTTGGTTGAAACACTACTTGAGATTGTGTTATTAAATAATTTTGTAACATTTAAGGGACAGTTTTACTTACAAAAAACTGGGATAGCCATGGGGTCCCCCTGTGGATGCAGTTTTTCAAACAGTGTACTTGCATACTGGGAGCGTAATTATTTATTTCAAAATGTGTTATATCAAGAAAATGTCACCTAGTATAATAGATACCAGGATGACATGTTCTTTTTTTGGAAAGGGTCATTAGAATTGATCCCCCAGTTCATAGAAAGTATTTCAAACATGACAAGTTTTCTCCAATTTACTTACACTATAGGAGAAAATGAAATCAGTTTTTTGGATGTCAAACTAAGTAAGGACATTTCTAACAATAGATTCAAATCTGAAATTTATAGAAAACCTACCCACTCGAATTCCCTTCTCCACTTCTCAAGTGGACACCCATTCCATCAAAAGAGAAGTGTGGTGAAGGGACAATTCGTGAGGGCAGCAAGAATGACATCCGATCATCAGGATTTTGTTAACGAATGTGATACTTTGAGTTTAAAGTTTACTATGAGAGGATACCCAAAGGCTTTAGTTAATGAAGTGATGAATGAGGTTGTGCTTAAAAGAGAAGGTGGCTATTTCAAGCCACTTTTAGGAGGGGGCACCATGCACAACTCATCAAAACCATCAACTGAGGTGACACCTCAAATTAATTTTATTTTTACATATTGTATTGATTTCAATATTATAAGAAGTATCATTAACAAAAACTGGAACATCATTCTGGAAGATAATCTTTTGGCCAAAGCATTAGGTGTCAAGCCAAAATTTGTGTACAGGAGGGGGGTCAATTTAAAACAGCTAGTAGAAAAATCTACAAACAAATTTACAACCTCCAAGATGGGCATGGCAAAATGTGGAATGTGCCCACAATGTAAACACATTCTCCCAGGGAAAGAAGTACATATTAATGGGATTAATTATAAAATCAATGGCAAGTTTAATTGTGAGAGCAAAAATGTGGTCTATGTCGCTCTATGTGTAGAATGTTCATCATTTTACATAGGCAAGACAGAGCGTGCATTAAAGAAGAGAGTGTATGAACACCTTTATGCTATAGGGAAGAAAGATCTAAATAATGCACTCACCAGGCACACTTGTGAACAACCCACTCACCACTTTTTATTTACTGCCATACAACAAGTTAAGATTGGTACTAGGGGGGGGTCCATGGCAATTATGGCTTGAAGAACAAGAACTTTTATGGCAAATTAGAACACTAGCCCAAATTCCCCCAGGTTTAAATGAGTATGCATCGATTAAATGTATATTAAAATTGAGGGCATTAAGGAGATAACCTGCTTACTGGATGCTGTGTATTGTTTACAAATTATTTTACAAAATATTATGCATTTTGTACATTTTTATATACATGTATACATAAAAAAATTGTTATACACTATCAGTGGGTATATAAGATAACATAAATAGTTAGTAGATGACCTGGATTTTAATATATATGGTTATTTGTATAAAATCCAGTTACATCATTTTTTATATATTTATATTTTTTTATATATTTATATTTTTAAGTTATTTTAATTTATGAGTTGGAGTTGTTGGAGAAACTTGTTGAATGGTGTTTGATGTTACTGTTATTGTTATTTTTGATGACAATCAACTTTTAACATTTAAATACAAACTATGTTTAGTAAGTTATATTTTTAAAGGAAAGCATAAATTTATGTATTTATGTAAGCTATTATATCATATACATTACTTTTTATATAGAACAATGTAAATCCACTAGTTAAAGTTACAAATCTTATTGTAGCTTTAAGAAGTTATGACAACTAATGGATTAATTAAGGGGTTGATTTTTTAATCAGATATTGTGTATTTAAGCAAGGTTGTGTGGTTGTGTTAATTGTTTATGTCTAAAGAAGGTTGAGGTAATACCTCGACCGAAAGCGCTTACAATAAAGGTCCGTGCTTAGTACATTCTGCCGTGGCTTTTTTCTGCTATTTTTTGTTTATCGCTAGTTTGGTATCGTATTCGTTTTTTATATATTTCTAAGCTAATTATGGTCTTGTGATTCAAATGTCTATGTATTCATTATCTAAAGTATTTATTTCTTCAACCTTAATAATTTTGTTTGTCTAATTATGTAGTTTAAATTGATCAATTTTCTCTTGAACAATTTTTAATTCTTTATCCCAGTATTTTATCCCAGTGTTTTTTTTTTTTTTTGTATTAATGTACCAACTTATTGTTTTCCCATAAAGGTAAGCTTTTAGAGCATCCCAGATGTAAATGTTAGATGTGTCCACTGTACTATTAAGAGTAATAACATTTTTTGCTTCAGAATAGACACATTCTTTAAAATCTGATAGGGTAGTTAAGCATGCTGGAATTCTTTTAATTTGAGTACAATCGTTTGGATTTATTAGTAGTTCAAAATATATAGCATTATGATCAAATAATGGTTACGAATGTATTTTAACTTTGCTGAAACTGTTGATTAACTGAATACAAATATAAACTGTGAAATTCTAGAATATGAACCATGCCATTGAGAAAAATATGTACAGAAAAGAGTTTGAATCAGCAAAATCTTGGATGTCTGTAATATGCTATGTATCAGCAAATTCAGTCAAGTTTTTTGCTGATAATGTTACTCTTCTCTTACTAATGGCAGTAGAGTTTTTTCATTGACTGTACAATTGAAGTGCCTGCTAAAATAATGTTTCATTTAGAAAATTGTACTATTTGGTTTAAATGTTGTTTAACTGTGTGAATACCTGTCCCTGGTATCTAGTAAATATTAATTAAGGTGTATATTTTCTTTTGAAGTACTAATGTAACAGCACAAAACATACCCCTATCATCATTATATATGGTTATGCTACTGACTGATGAATCCTAATTCAACAACTCTCATCTCCCTGTTATTATATTCACTGAAAATTCTAGAATCTCCACTGAGAAGCATACTGCACACACTAAGTGCTATTTCCAGGAGTTTGTCCATGTTCCTTTTGCAGGGTGATCATGGATCTGATTATATTATTTACTGGGGGGGGGGGGGCACAGCTCCATACATCAATGTGTGCAGGAAGATTTTCACTCTGCAAAAATACTGAAACAATGTTTTCCAGGACTCTTTTCAGGGAGTTGGGTTCTGGGAGTTAGCAATTCTGTGAATTACCATTGGTCTACTCATAAGGGAAGCCAACAAAATACATTAGTGGTTTGATTATTTGAACATTTTAGCTTATAGTAAAAGACAGTACAGCTGCAAGCCTGTATTTACATTAATGATAGCATCACAACATCTCAATATGGTCATAATTTTTATACATTTTCAGTCTTAAGGCGCTACAGAATATGTGCACAAGACTAGTTGGAATTAGCCCTTCTTTGTAAGAGGATTACATGGATTTATTGTTCTTTACATATAGATTTTGGTTAAGAGGCTTAAGACTCTATTCTAAATGGAAAGCTTTGCAACTATCCTACATAGTGTTGTGTGAATATAGTTCAGAAGGAGCATTGCAGTGTCTGTTCTGACTCCAAGGTATTTCCAGATCTGTACTAACTATAATGAAAGTGCTTCTATTTTGATAGTCTCAATATATATTTTTTGTTCTATATAAGGTAGGCTTCAACCCTGTTTATGTGTAAACAACTGAATAGCTATATTATATGATTTTTATAGTAGAAATCTGGCTGCTTTGTATAAAACCTGCACAACCTTATCTTTTGAAAGAAAAATAATTGTATTTCCATCACTTTACTATACTTGTTCACCCTGAAAGAAACAATGTAACTTAAGAGGTTCACAGCACATGTAACATGTATGCAAACTGTATTTTCTATTAAATTCCATCGAAATGGGGGTTGTTGTCAACTTAGGCTTCTACCTACTTAGAAATAGCCAGGTGCGGCATAGTACAGTCCTCCTAAAATGTAAAACTGACTGAAATTATACTTTCCTGATGTACCTGGTCAGAAATATGCATCCTGAAGCATGGAGTCTCCATTCTAAATGTCTGAGAATTATTTGTACAATCCTATTGTCAAATCCATTTTGGTGGTGTTAGTTATTTTATTTATTTTGAATTTGTTGACTGACGTAAAGCCCTTATCCCAATGAACTCTCAGTCCATGAAAAACACAATGGATACATGACATTATGTACAGACAGAATGCCTAAATGCAATATAGACAAATATTATATAAAAGTGAATATAATAGTTGGCTTGAGAGAATAAAGGCAATAGATAAATGACATTATATACAGAGTGAGTAAAAAAACACAGTATATACATGCATTATAAATACAGAGGCATCAGAGTTGGCATACTGAAACAATCACAATCAAAAACAGAATGAGAGCAAGGTCTGTAGACCAAAGAATGGAATAAAGTGATTAAGTTATAGCACCAGAAAAATTACAGTCACATTTTCCTAGAGTCTTAAAATGTGCTTTTATTTGTAAATGGAAAATGGGATAAGAAGAATGATCTTTAAGAAGAGAAGGGAGATGTTCCTATAGTTTGTGTCCAGAAATTAAGAAAGCATGGTCTGTGAAGTAAAGCCAGGTTTGTGGGGTATGAAGAAAGAGCATGGGGGGTTAGGATGTCCAAGGTTGTAGATTGGTGCATCTCTGAATAGTCTGCAAGCTAATGGAGGGAATGTATCATTCTTGATAAGTTAAAATAGTTGAGAGACAAGTAGAAATAAGCACATTGCATCACAGATAGCCAGTTAGCAAAATTATCATATCTATCTATAATATACATACACACACACACACACACACACGCACACGCACACGCACACACACACACACACACACACACACACACACACACACACACACACACACATTTATCATATCAGAAAACATGACATTTATTAATATGAGAGATGCTGAAGACAAATTACAGCAAGGTTCCTTAAAAGGAATCACTTTAATGACATACTCTATAGTTTGCTTGTAAACTAGTTTAATATAAGTAGTTACATATAGATATAGTTTATTTTGCAGTTTTTTTTTTTTTTTTGCTTTTGATTTACTAGTTAGCAGTGATGAAAGTCTTAGCAAAAGCTGATGAAAAAAACAATTCTGTCATCTCACCATTTGTAATACAAGTTCCTGGTAATTCAGCAAGCAAGTCATAGACTTCCGTGTGACCTTTCAAGTTGCATTATTACTACCTTTTCCAGTATTTTGGGTAGTGGACAAAGCAAATAAATAGAAGTAAAGGATTCTGAAGTTGGTTAGGTCTTTGCTTAGGTAAAGGTGTTTTGGACAGGAACTAACATTTTACAATCTTCATTGCTTTTAATAACTTAAATCTAATGGTAAGGCCTTTAAATCCCCATCACTGCAAATCAAATTATACATGAAAGAAGAATACATAAACTGTCATCAATTTATGTGTGATACTGAGGTGCAAACCCAAACAGGTCTTTAGTGAACCAACACAAATCAGAGATATAATCATTAGGAACCAGGGATTTCACCCACCTCAGACTGAAACCAATGCCTTTCTGAGCAATCTTACAACTACTAACCGAAGCTTCAAAAAAATAATTTTGCACATAGAAACATTACAATATTTAAAACATTATAATATTTTCCAAGAGGGATTAATGATATTTCTCTAGTACCAAATGATCCTTCCCTATCTTTATCATTAAGCTGACACTACCTAAGCTACATTGACATATCACAAAACAATTACTTAAAGGGATAAAGCCTTAACTAAAGCCCAGGCAACCCAAGTTTAATTAGCAGTTTGACATCCTAGCAGACATGGAATGGGGCTAAGTGGCCTCTGCTGGCTAACCTATCCTGGGAAAAGGGACAAGGCTCTGGTTACTTGCATGGGCATGCTAGCTGTTGCACATATGGAGAATAAACATGTCAGTAAAAGTTGTATTTGCACATAATCACTACAATATGCAGATGTATACTAACTGCAGCAGGCTACAGTATGATATTAGACTGTTGCCACTGGGAGGGTGGGCTGTCCACCTACTCCAACCTGGCAGCAGTCTCAGTCCCTGCCACCTGACTCTCACCATGAGGAGGAAACAGAAGTACTGATGGGAAGAAAAGGGACTTAATGGAGGAACAAATGGCTTTTAGGACTGTTGCCTAGCCTAGGGATGCATAACTATTTTGCCTGGTGGAAAAACTCTGCCAATTGGGTAAAGCTAGTGGAACCATTAGACAGGTATAGTGGAGGGAATTGAAAGTTGAAGTCAGCAGTTATTGATATACCATGCCATCTCATGTACCCTTAAGTTAATTAAAATAAATCACCAACCACACTCTCTTATAACTGAATATTCATTTTACTTGAAATAAACAGAATTAAGCAATGCACTTTATAAAATTAAATGTACAAATAGCTTTAAAGTTGCATACAAAGAATAAAACATAACTTTTAACAGACAGCATAAACAAAAAATTTAATTGCTAACATATCTGATTTTAACACAGTTAATAGTTAAAGAGATGAACTGAATTTCTATCTGCCTCTAAGAAATAAGTCAACGGATAGTTGCATAATCCTGTGCAAAGATGGAATCCAGTTTTTGGTCTGTCCAGAAATGAACACCAAATGCACAGTTCAGAAGTAAAGGAGCATCTTTCTCGCAAACATTTTATTCTCTGCAAAAGCCAGAAGTATTCCTTATAGTTTGAATTCAAAAGCTGGTGACATTTTTCCTTTTCTCAATGTATTTTAGCTCTGGTAGGAGTTTAAGTTCAGTAAGTTAATGATCAAATAGGGTAACACATCTTGGCACTGCAAATGTTTACATGTTTGAATAGTATAGTCAGGGTCAGTTTTAACACTTCTGCTATCCTTCTAGTTAAAAGCAACCGTACACTCAAAGCTACATTTTTCACTACATGTATTCAACCCACTTTACATGTTACAAAATGTATACCGAACATAGTTTTTGTGGACAAAATACATTTGATTTAGAAAAATACTGCTTCTCTATAACATATTCTGCTAAAGATCTAGAAATATCCATGCAGTTACAGACATACTGATAACCTGTCCTTTAGAATATTTTATGAAATCATCATGGATTCAGAAATGCAATCATCAATGTCTGATAATTGCTTATAATTCCCGATTCATTTATTTACCATAAATATAGTTTCTTCCATGAAGCTGAAATAATTTAAGTAAGATATGCTTTCAGCATATCATATTCTAGATTTAACAAACAACTGGCTGCTTGGGATTATCTTTTCAATGTGGACAGTCTCAGACTTCATTTTCCGTTGAACTGTCCCTAAGATGTGTCATAAATATTACTGATTCTCTGTTTAACTGTTTCTTATTAAACCTCACAGTTTTAAATTTAACAGTTAATGATATCTTCCCACTCTCCCCATCTACTGCCTGTGATTATGAATCATGGTAGTGCAAAATCCAAAAGCGGGATATAGTGCTTTGAACCAAAGGAGTGCAAATATATAAAGTAGATATAAAACTGGTAAAAACAATGGGGGGGAAAAGTCCTTTTTTACCATGTAGGCATCATGACATGCTGCTTACATGAAAGTAAGCAAGTTTGCGATCTAGTAAGCATTGCTGGGCGATGCACATGCACCCTCCAATATGGGAAGTTCAGTGGCATGCAAATCACCTCATAAGCAGGGGAATATCATGCAAAGGAGACAAGTAGAGTGATCCAGCAAGCAGACACACAGTCCTGCAGACCCCGTCTCAGTATCCTTAGTGTACACGGAAAAAGTCCATGTACAGGACTGTATACAGACAAAACGGGCTGTAAAAATGTATGCAGATAGACAGAAATGGCATAGCACATGCAGATATGAGTGAAGCTATCCTCTGTACTTAGTAAAAATTAATGCAATTCTGTTGACCTTTCATTGAAATAACCTGTTATGTAAAAATGCCTACACATGCTGCAGACATATGCATATACATATCCATCTGTCTATATCTCTCTTTCACATGCATGGTATCTCTATCAATATGTAGTGTCAAATAGATATATATACCGATATATATAGCTGTATATATTAAAATGATACATAGACTTCTCCCATATAGCTACATAACACATATACATATCATACACACACACCTAAATTTATATATATACATCCCTGTTATATACAGAAATACACATGTGGATGTCTGCATTTTCCAACATACCCTAATAATGGTGAGTAACTCTGCACTATCACACAGCCATAATGTTGCTCAAAGCATCCAAACTAAGGGTGCAACAGTACATAATCCAATAACCTACAGACCCCTTTGCCCGCTGGATGTCACCACGTAGACAGACACAGGTAAGCAGGTGGTGTAATGTATAAAGGTGTCAATGCACTTATGGACAGGGCACATTGTTCCTACCCACAGTTTTGCATATCTAACTCCAAACAGCCACGTATGGCCATACTGGTAACTGTACACACATAGCTTTGATAACAGCAGTTATCTCACTGCTAGGATACTAGATGCAGATAACAGTATCAAGCAATATCACTCTGCAGGCCACAGGTGCTGTTCAATATAAGCCTAGTTTGTGTAATGCACAGGTACTGTGCCTGCAATCACATATACAACAGACTTAACCTGTGGCACATGCGATAATTACTGTGATCTATAATGCATAAGCCTTGATAGGTAGGGGTTCTAATCTCACTCCAGGTGTGTGTGTGTGTGTGTGTGTGTGTGTGTGTGTGTGTGTGTGTGTGTGTGTGTGTGTGTGTATGTATGTGTGTGAGTGTGTGCATGTGTGTGTGTGTGTGTGTGTGTGTGTGTGTGTGTGTGTGTGTGTGTGTGTGTGTGTGTACCCCTGCAAACCAATGGACATGCCCTCATGGGCTATCCAGCAACAATGGTTATGAACTTTTTGGGCCAGTAACCTGCTGCTGGCTTCCAAACTGTCCTCTTCTACAAGACCTGATGATGTGAGCCACTTAGCGACTACCAGCTGACAGTGTAGTATCAAACATTAGCTGTGACACGTGTGAAATGTAATGTGATCTACAGTGTATAGCATAAATAGGAGGGGTTCTAATATCACTCAGCCCAACTTGGTGCATGTGTATATTTATATGGCATATGTATGATAACCTTTGTAACTTAAACCTAGGTAGGGTTTTCATTATTTTATTTGTAGTGGGTGATGTGGCCCCCAAATGACTGACCACAAGACTTGCTGATATCAACAAGCATTATATGTTCTAAACTGATACTACTAGCAGATATGAGGTCTGTTACGTGCATTGTGTACTGTGATCTGTAGTGTGTACCAGTACATAGTTAAGTGTTCCAATTTACATACTATCAACTTGTATTGTGTGTGCCTTGGCATGTCCTGTGTACAGTTAGTGGAAGTGGTCCTAGCCTGAATGTGTCCATGTTTGTGTGTGAGACTGTTACAGGTTTATACATCATGTTATGGTGCCATATGAGATGTGAACTTAACTAGCATAATATCCATACAGCCCTCACAATCAGAGACATCTGTATACCCCTCAGTACAGGATCAGCACATACTGCCCCAGTCCAAAAAGGACCCAGGCAGATGCCGTGTGTTGAGATGACAGTTGTCCAACCAATCAGACAGGCAGCATGTCCTGGGGTGCACTGAGGTGCTCTGTATACCACTAGGCAGGGTCTGTTTCAAGGTTGTGTTTATGTCTGCTAGACAAGTGTCTCCCACAAGCATGTAATACTAACGTCACATAGTAGGTTAATGTTCTTATAGTGAGTCATCCATCTACTACGCTCCCTAGAGATAGGCAGCATATGCACTCCAGCAGCATCACACCTTGCCCTGTAGCATGCCCTATTACAAACTATGAATGCATGAGTATGCTGATTGCTGCCATTGTCCTTAGTAGGGTGTCATACAGATATGAACCTATGGAGCCATGCACATATACTGCTGTACCTTGCTGAAGTCATATTTATACTGTGTTGCCATGTCATGCTATGTGACTTTACTGCTGCCCTGTGGCCATAGTTTATCCCCTCAAACTCCTGGAACAGAAAGATACACAGGTTTGTGCCATGCCTGTCATTGTTTATCAATACTGCCAGTGCAACATCATACAACATAAGGTCCACAAAAGTATGTTGCTTACTCATGACACATGCCAGCATACAGTGTACCTTGGTGACCACTACAAGTGGCATGGAAGAACAATACTGCATTACACAAGTATATGTCAAGTAATACAGTCACCCTGTGCCTCAGACACACAGCTTCATTTCCCTGCATTGATGCAAAGGATGACAGGGATGTGGCAAAGGTATCTTCACTTGCAGAGGATGTTGTGTGGTGGTGCTGGAGGCCTAGGCTGGCCAAAATTGTTGACAGAGTGTGTGTGAGTCTGAAAGGGGATTGGGTTAGATGGACCAGGGAGAGATCTTATGTGTGTCTGTAGGTGACCTGCATGTGACAGTGTAGTGTGAGTGTGTGAATGTACGCAGTCAAGCTCAGTGCTAGCCTTACACATGTGTATGTTGGACAGCTTTGGACCATACATGGTAGAGTTGACAGTTCACTGTCTCTGGCCCTGAATACGGGAAATGGCTCTGCCAGGAGTTGTACTGTCACCACCATGCCCAAGCTCAGATGTGAGGCTAGTACCTGAAGATGATTGCTGTCTGCTGGGACCTTGGCCTCCATGGGATCACCCAGGACCAGGACCACATGGGCTGGCACATCATGGTGTGGACAGCATACTCACCTCTGTAGAGCTGAATATACTTCCACTACAGGAGCGTAACTGTACATGGCCACATGGAGTCTCAGCAGATGTTGTTGCTGACCTATGTCCATAGGTCTGCAGCCCACCTCCAACCACACATTCCAGCACAGACAATATGTGGTCCAAGACAGATACTGTCATAGCCCACCATCTGTCCACTGCATCAGTGAACAAATCCAGGCTGTCTCCAATGGGGTGGAGGCAGTTTGTGCTACAACCATAACCCTAAGCATTCATCTGGTGTTCCATTCAGAAGGTGCCTGTGCCTCCATGACTGCTCGAAACATGCACCAAGTGACCTGTGATGTGACACTTGCAACAGGTGGTGGACAGACAGAAGGCCTCCTACAAGTACCCTTGTCAATCCACCTTGCGTGGGACCTCACCAGCTTTCTGGCTATGGCAAGTGTCCACACTCACTGAAGCTATAGTTGCCACACTGTCCCGTTCAATGTCTCCACCCTCTGACTGTCCAATATCTGTGGCCTCTGGGGACTGGATATGTGTGGACATAAGTGACTGTGCGTGGTTTCAATGGAGAAAGAAGAGGGATATCAATCTCTGGGTCAGAGTCAGCCTCTGACAACCCAACTGTGCCTCACTGTGGCCCCATCATCATCATCAGAGTCTAAAGAGACACTGACATCAGATTGTGTGGTGGACAGAACACATCCTCCTGGTCACCTGTGAAAACCAATACAAAAGCAGTACATTACTACCTGCACTATTATGTTTGGAAAATCCACAAAGAAACATAATAATGAGGATCCACAACTGCATTACCAGTCTCACATCTTCTCATCTCAGCTTTCATGCACAATAGACTTCCTCATAACAAAGTACACATTCAACTAAAGGCCTCTATATCAAGCAGCAAGGTAAATCAAGTGAAACTTGTCCAATACAATTTACCTTTTAGGTTTGCAATATGACACTATACCTGATAAAACAATCACATAAAACCCAGTATACCTATCTTAACAAATATAGACAAGTTGGTTTTTAAAAGGCATGTCAGATCAATTGCTTCATGTAAACCAGAGGGCTTATTTGCTCTTAACTATAACTGTAAATGGGCTTCTGTTCATTCAACTACACTCCTTTGATTACCCACTGTAGGAACCTTAGGTAAATGTTCCAAATGTCAGCAAGCTCCTAAGTTTTTAAGGAGTTTTCAAGTGGTTTTTAAGTGGGTTTGGTACTAAAATATGTATATATACTACTTTTTTAACATTGGATGAATACTATAGATGCAGTTGTATTCATTGTAAGGAGTGAACTGATTGATTAATTGTTTAATTGACCAATTAATTTTTTGGTAGGAGTAGCTACTTTAGCTAGGTATATAAATGAAGCTTGCTCCTTTGTGTATTAGATCTGAAGAAGCATGCAGTAGTGCATGCGAAAGCGCTCATCTTTTATGTTATTTTCTTTCTAATAAACAGTGAATCCTTCGTGGTGGTCTCTTTCCATTTTTATGCTATTGGATTTGTTTTTCATTGGAAGAGACCTTTAGGAGCCAGGACTGTTTTAAGGTTTATCAGTTTGGTTTTGGTTGCTGTTCCTGACTCCACATTATGGAAGGATCATCAGTTGAACTTGATTATGTACCAGAAAGACTTAATATGAATCGAAGATGGAACACTCTCATTGAGAACAAGGACAATCCCTTACTAGGTATGGAGTTAGCGACTGCTACACTACCAGCATCTGAAAATGTTAATGATATTTCTGATTTCAATGCTAGCTTTAAAGAACTAGAGAACTGCTTATATAAGCTTCATCGCCTCATTTGGCAACGTAGACATTTGGAGGCATGCCAACATTTTAAAGTGGTTCCTCGGGGTATGAGGGTGCTATGCATGCCCTCATACGGTAACCAGCATCCCGAACTACTTAAAAGTTGGCAGAGGCTTAATTTGGAACTCAGTCATAAATATATTGAGTTGTTACTTGAATACTTTTCACCTATGGAGAAAGAGCTAGCAGTCAAAGCGGATCAACTTAACAGTGACATTGTGTCTAAATTTAAAGGGGAGATTTTCCTTAAGAGGTTAGATAACCTCTATGGACAAATCAGTTCGTATAGTGACAGGTTGCAACAGGTCAAGACGCGTAAACTCCTCAGAGATTATCGGGACTTCTCTAACGGACAAGTTTTTGTTTGGCCCAGAGCATCACAAAATCAAGAGAGGTACAACAATGAGCCATCCACTGGCGAGAATTCTCTGAATCCTTCATCGGGACCAGCACACATTGCCCCTTTAATGCACTCTTTGGAAGGAGACAATTCCTGTACGGCACGCTCTGATAGCATCGGAACTATCCATTCAGATGCAACAGGTACTCCACCTCCCAATCAATTGGCGCTACATTCGCATCATCTTATGGGAGCTAAACCGAAGATTCAAGATAGTATAGAGTATTTTTTGCCCCTACCTGTTCAATTCAACAGAACGACGGGGGACAGATCGCGAAGCAGAGGAAGAACAAAGAGGAAGCTGTCGGGAGAGCTGCAGATGAGGAGAGGACGATTGAGGGAATAAACTCTTTGGTGTTTAACTTTTCCAGTTTAGAATTGTCAGTAATGGACATTACAGTTTTAAATAGAGGACTGTCCTATATTCCTGCACAGGTCAGTAAGCTTAATGAAACGTTTATTGATCTCAGAAAATTTGTAAGAGCTGTGTCTTTGAAGTTGTTTTATAGTAAAAGTATGTCTTCACCATTAGACACACCTGCTATGGTCCCTAATATGTTTAAGAAGAAGAGCACTTTCACTCCAACACTACACCCCATGTTGGATTGTTTTGTCAAAGCCTGTGAACATGATTTATACCTCTACTTTTATTCTAAAGATAGGAGAAGTGCTTTATATTTTAACATGAATCAAGACGAATGGGAATCTGTGCATTCTTTGGTTCATAACAAAGAAGTCATTGTTAAACCGGCTGACAAAGGGGGGGGGGTATTGTCTTGCTGAATACGAGTGACTATGTTATGAGTATGAATGAGCTGTTAGAAGATGCTGAGACTTACAAGAGTATTAATAAGGAAGCTGTACAGCGACACATTTATAATGTCCACCAAGAATTATATGACTTAATGATGGGCAGACAGATAGATCAAGAGCTATATTCTTTCCTTTTTGTAGAACATCCTAAGACACCCTACATTAAAGGACTTCCCAAGGTTCACAAAGGGATTTTTCCCCCTCCTTTACGCCCTATTGTAGTAGGGAATGGTTGGGTCACAGAAAATATCTCTCGCTACATAGAGAAAAAGTTGAGGCCTGTGGTGTCTGACATACCCACTATAATTAGAGACACATGTCAACTGTTAGGCGACTTGAAGGAGGTTAATGGGCTGGATCTTGACTCAAGTTTATTGGTTACATTGGATGTTAAGAGCCTGTTCACTTCCATTCCTAATGACTATGGACAGGAAGCCATTAGGTATATATTGAATCATATCAGCAGCATTAGTAGGAATGAACAAGTGTTATTGAACACCCTTTTGGATTTAGTCCTTAATAACAATGTACTTATGTATAGGGAACAGCATTTCCTACAGCAATGGGGTGTAGCCATGGGGACTCCTTGTGCTAACACCTATGCCAACTTGGTTGTACATTTCTGGGAGTCCTCATGTTTATTCCAACACTCTAGCTTCTCCAAAGTACTTCTTTACAGAAGGTTTGTGGATGATACTCTCCTCTTGTGGGAGGGGACGGTCTCAGAGCTCCATGCCTTTATTGAAGAGCTTGAATTGACGACAGATTTCTTAAGGTCCACTATAGACTTTTCAGTTACTCATGTACATTTTCTAGATGTTACCATCAGTAAAAACATGGATGGGGGACTATCTACTACTCTATACAGAAAACCATGTTGGAAGAATAATATCCTCAGGTTTGATAGCATGCATCCCAGATTCACATTTAGGAATATTGTCAAGAGTCAGTTCACTAGGATCAACAGGTTATGTGATAATTCAGAGATGTTATTGCTAGAATATCAGAAGTTGGAACAGTTGTTCCTTGATAGAGGATATGATCCTGAGATGATACACATGATTAAGAAAGCGTTTGTAAGTAGGGATGAATTTAATATAGAAAAAGGAAAGTCTATGAGGCCTTTTGGATCTGCCCCTTATAGGTACAATACACACAGGGTTAATGTTATCCTGAATTTTACCAGTGATATTAAAAACATAATAGGGATCATTACTAAGAACTGGAATATCCTTACAACTGATAGAGATATCACCAAGATAGTTGGCCCCCATCCAACCTTCACATATAGGAATTGTAAGAGCCTCAAGAGAATCCTATGCATAGAAAAACTAGGTGGATCTATTCAACATACAGCCTTGAGTCAACAGAGATTGGGTACCTACCCATGTGGTAGATGTAATATGTGTACCTGGATTTCTCCTATACAATCTTTTACACACCCTACTCTGAAATATACTTTTGAACCTAAACATATGGCCAGCTGTGATGATATGAATATTATTTACATGGCCAATTGTAGGTCATGTAAAGCCTTCTATGTAGGTATGACCACGAGACGGCTCAAGGACAGGATCTATGAGCATATATATGAAATCAAAAAATCTGACACTAAGAATGCCTTAGCCAAACATATCCTGGAATCTCCAGGACATACTTTTGGTTTTAAAGTTCTACAAAAGAAATGTCCTGATGTTAGAAAAGGAGACAACTTTTGTGAATTAGAAAACTTAGAACTGAGTTGGATTCTTAGATTGAAGGCACATCATCCCCCAGGCCTCAACTTATATGTTAGTATCAGATCAGCATTGAAGATGAGGAGATAACTTACATTCTTACATTTCATCTTGTGTCAGCTCTGGCCCGTACTATGATTCCATGTACTTTCTAGCATCAGTGGCCATCTATAGGAGGTGTTCCTTTTTCACATTCATCTCTACATGACATTAAACTTTACTTCCAGATAATGTTGATTAGTGAGGCTTTGTGACCCCCTTTTTTGAGGCATTTCATCTAGAGTTCATATAGACACTTGGGTGTTGTATTTAACCATCCTGATTTTTTACACATCATGATAGCAGCACCACTACTTTCAGTGATGTTAGTTATATACTTGCATATGTACCTCTATACACATATTTATATTTATGTACATGCAGGAATATTTCCACACTTCTGTTTCAGCCTCCTTTTTTGCAAGGTTGACATAACATACTTATTTTAAGCATTTTAAGTATTCATTAAGTTTGTGTTTTGCATCTATCTCTCTATATACCAGTACTGTATATAATATGTATAATGCATATAACGCTATTTATTAGAAAGATGTTTGTATGTATTTAGTTTTTATGCATTTAGTTACAGGCCAGTTTTCTGCCTGAACTTATATACACCAGCATTGCTGTTTAATATTGCTCATCCACTATGCCTGATGTTGTTTTTAACTAAGATTTCCTAGTACTTTAGGGGCTGTGGAGTCATTTGTAGTGTTTTATGAGCTTTTTTATGAACTTTTTATGTTTCATGACACAATTTAATTGCTAGATAGTAAGCTCCTAAGTTTTTAAGGAGTTTTTAAGTGGTTTTTAAGTGGGTTTGGTACTAAAATATGTATATATATTACTTTTTTAACATTGGATGAATACTATAGATGCAGTTGTATTCATTGTAAGGAGTGAACTGATTGATTAATTGTTTAATTGTTTAATTGACCAATTAATTTTTTGGTAGGAGTAGCTACTTTAGCTAGGTATATAAATGAAGCTTGCTCCTTTGTGTATTAGATCTGAAGAAGCATGCAGTAGTGCATGCCATCTTTTATGTTATTTTCTTTCTAATAAACAGTGAATCCTTCGTGGTGGTCTCTTTCCATTTTTATGCTATATAGTTGCCACACTGTCCCGTTCAATGTCTCCACCCTCTGACTGTCCAATATCTGTGGCCTCTGGGGACTGGATATGTGTGGACATAAGTGACTGTGCGTGGTTTCAATGGAGAAAGAAGAGGGATATCAATCTCTGGGTCAGAGTCAGCCTCTGACAACCCAACTGTGCCTCACTGTGGCCCCCATCATCATCATCAGAGTCTAAAGAGACACTGACATCAGATTGTGTGGTGGACAGAACGCATCCTCCTGGTCACCTGTGAAAACCAATACAAAAGCAGTACATTACTACCTGCACTATTATGTTTGGAAAATCCACAAAGAAACATAATAATGAGAATCCACAACTGCATTACCAGTCTCACATCTTCTCATCTCAGCTTTCATGCACAATAGACTTCCTCACAACAAAGTACACATTCAACTAAAGGCCTCTATATCAAGCAGCAAGGTAAATCAAGTGAAACTTGTCCAATACAATTTACCTTTTAGGTATGCAATATGACACTATACCTGATAAAACATCACATAAAACCCAGTACACCTATCTTAACAAATATAGACAAGTGGGTTTTTAAAAGGCATGTCAGATCAATTGCTTCATGTAAACCAGAGGGCTTATTTGCTCTTAACTATAACTGTAAATGGTCTTCTGTTGATTCAACTACACTTCTTTGATTACCCACTGTAGGAACCTTAGGTAAATGTTCCAAATGTCAGCATACAAACATTCTACTACACACACACACACACACACACACACACACACACACACACACACACACACACACACACACACGCACACGCATGCACACACACACGCACACACACGCACGCACGCACGCACACACACACACACACACACACACACACACACACACACACACACACACACACACACACACACACACCATTAAGTGTACATAGGGAATTATTCTGGCCTTAACTTTAATACCATATATATGTTCCATAACAAAACAGTATCAAGCTTACCAGGTGCAGGACCATGGCCTTGGACAACACCTGAAAAATATGTAGAATGGTGAGGGTGTGATAATTCCAGTACCACCTTATGTTACAGCACAACAAAGTAATGCTTGCATATATATCTCACATTTACAGTAGCTCCTGTATTACTTGATGTATTGGTGACATTCTGAGCATGAGTGTACAACTGAGCTTAAACCCCCACCCTCACACAGCAGACATACATGATACCCACATAAAGGTATGTAAAGCCTGACAGAATGACTGCTACAGTATTACAGTGGTGATCACAGTAAGCTTACCTGCACACTCCTCTGCTGTGGACATGGCGGCACCCACCTCCACGATGTATGGTGTGATAGATGCCTTGGAGCTGTCATGTGTCCCTAGGTTCACCAGGAATTCCTCAGTGGCCATGAGTGGTTGTTCTGCTGCAGGCCCTTCACCAGTGATGGCACAATCCCTGGTTACATCAGCTGTCCTCCATTGTGCAACATGCACCATGTCTGTAGTGCAATGTCGAACCTGATCATATATCCTGTCTTGATGGCCACTGGCATTCACATCCCAGACAAGGTCTGCCCAGAATGCAACCTGCTGTGTCCTATTATGCCTCCCCCTAGATAGGATGATGTGATGATTCTGCCATAGTCCTTCAATTATTAGTTTATTCTCCGCATCTGAGAAGGGGTCATAGCATCTACAATACATTATTCTTGAAAGACAGCAAAAGATAAACACATTACAGGATCAGCTACATGGATGTCCACTATGTACAAACACAGCAAGAACAAAATGGCCTGCACTATTCACTGCTTGCTCACACATGTCATACCCCACAGTGTGATAACATACTACATGTGTGGATATAACCAAGATAGAATCATTACTGAGGTATTTCCCTGTGTGCCATGAGAGATTCTGCTGTATGATCATTCACCCAACACACCAGTCCACTGCGGTGTGTCCCCTAAGGCCAACCACCCAATAATATGTCATAAGACCAGTGCCAGACAAATAGTGTACTATTACAACCACTATATAGGGACAGTCCAACAACACCAGTGTGCCACAGTGACAAAAGACAATGCAACACAGATATATTGTACATCCCCATAGGTGTAAGACAGCAGGGTATCAATGACATGTCATTACCACAGGTCTAAGACAGGCTTACTGCTGTAATCTCTATTCCCCATACCTCTATCCATCACCTGCGTCCTGTAACATACAAAGCACAGTTACATACCTGGTACAGTGCAGCACTCCTCTGTTGAAATGTGCATCTGGTAATGTTTTGCAAAGGTATTCTCTGTGTGAGAAAGTCTCATACATAATGTTTCCCATAGCCAGCTGCCTTGCATTTTTAAAATGCTTCTCATTAGCATGTAATTTCCTCTAAACCAATCTGTGGCTCTGGTATGATAATTGCAGCAAAACAGCTGAATTGCACTATCATTAGCCAATTATATGCAACCACTATGCAATATATAAGGCCTTCATGTAGACCAGGGCTTCTTTCATTACTGTTGAGATGGGAATTACTGGGGTGTGGACACGCCATTGGTGCAGAGGGTAGGTCTTTAGCAGAGACTTTTACATAGAGCTGTGTGTACAACAGGCTGTAGCTGCTGCTGCAGGTAACAGACATAGGCTAAGGGTGTGAACACTTTGGAGGACAGCAAGCTGTAGGTGTACCTGTGTCAGCTATATCAGCCTTGTTGTAGGGGCAGAACCAGGGTGAGGGTACCCTTTGCACTCCAATTAAGGCATGTGTTTATGGTATATATGTTTGGCAACTGTGTCACTAACACAGTACTAGGCTACATATAGTTATGCTATATGGATAAGTGAAGTGTGTTCCTACCTGCAGGTCTGTGACTTCCAGCATTGAAAAGCAGTTATTTCATGTGCAATGCTTTGTGTGGATAAAGAGTGCATGAGTAATTCATTACTTGCTGTCTTCAGAATAATGCATTTGAAATGCAACACAACACTGGATTTGAACCCAGGACTATATGTTGCAAAATGTACTGCATGCAAGGCATTTAACAGACTGAGCTACTGAATCCCTGCTACAGCAGGTGCATTTGCAAGATATATGTGCACACATACAGGCTGTGACAAACATTTTCTACATCCATCAGTATGTGCTTAGTTTTATATGGACGTATTTCTGCACCAGGATCCCAGTAATACATGTACTTTGCCACTGATGCATTTGCAGATATCCTTCTTCATGTTGCTGATAAAAGGGCACATTTATCTGCTATCACAGGCCTCACTTATATCCATAATCATGTCTTTGTCTGTCTGATGGTGTACTATTGCACCGGAATCCAAGGTACACTCCGAAGTTTTCGTTTACTTTTTAATCCAGTTTGCACAGTGCAGCACAATGTGCAGCTCCTCTAAAACATGCCTAATGACTGTAACTGGCAATTACTAATGTTTTGTTTAAACCACTTGTGTTAATAGAGAGTTGCAGGGCATGGAGGGGTAATGCAGTATGCTGTAGGTGTGATGGGCTCGGGCTTGATGCATGACAGAAGTGTTTAATTTGTACATTTGTCTTAGAATGTGATAAACACGTACAGTCATTTCAGCTTTAGTAAGCTGAGCTAAGTGAAGCTGCATGATGCTGCCCATCACACAGCACTGTGCTAAAAATACAAAGAAAAGAAAAAAGGGAGATAGAAAAGTGGTGAAATGGGATCAAGCAGGGGGAAAAACTTAGTGAAAGGCAGGAGTAGTGATATGCAGGATGGGTGTAGGAAAGAACCATAGCTATCCATTCCTTGTACAGCAACAATTGTGCCCTTTGACAGGATTTGCACATGACTTTGAACTCACCCCTCCATAGAGAGGGGTGTGAACAATGTAACTGCATTGTCAAGCCAATTGGACCAAATTATGTGTGTCCTGTGGACATGTGTGCAAAATGGAGAGCTATGTATGAAAAAATATTTTTTTTTGGGAAAGGTGTCCATTTTTCTTTAAGGTGAGAGTGTAATTGCAGGGGACGAGACATAGGTACATGTGGGTGAGGTACGTTGGGTAGGTGAGGATGCATTTTCAAGTACACAAGACAGACCAGACAGCAGACAGGGATGGTGCATGACACATGAGGGGGGCAAACACCTTGGATAGGAGGGTGCTGTGGAATCTGAGTCCAATGTGTCTCCAGATGACAGCAGAGTGACTCACATCCACACCCATGAGACTGTCGGCACTACTCCATCACTGCCCTGAAGGTGGCTGTGCTGGAGGCTGAGCACCAGAGTGAGGCTACCCCACCAGGTTGGTCACCATGCCCTTAAACCAGTGCAGGAGGCAGTCATAGCCAAGGTGGACTATTCTGCAGACCAAAACCAGCAGCTATGCCAGGGTGACAACTTCCCCTCCACCACTGCTCCCAGTGGGGGCCCAGCCTCGTCCCATGTGGCTGTACTATCTGATGCCACAGGTAGTGCAGGGGCAGCAGAGGGGTCACTACTGGTCTGGGTCACAGATGTGCTGGAACCCAGTGCCATGGCCAGTTGAGGGAAGGTAGGAGGATCAGCTGGAACTGGTCTACTTTCATATGCTGTGGTAAATGAGGTATAGCAATAAGTTATGGTTAGTAATAACCAAACCATTGTTAGTATTAACAGTATGGAACCTCATATTTATTCATCCAAATACATATTATTGTATATTATGTGCAACATAGCATTAAGTAACATAACAGTCAGTATGGTAACAGCATACCAGTACAAAGTAAACCATAAGGCCAACAAAACAGTTTGACAAAATATGTTAATAATGAATCATAATAAACATAACAGTAATCAACCACATTTTCCAAAATATAGTTAGTTTAACAAAATATATTATTAAATCATAATGAAACATGACAATAATAAACCACATTTTCCAAAATATAGTTTGTTTAACAACATATCTTAATATTAAATCATAATAATAAATAACAATATTAAATAAATGAAGATAAGGGGTGGGGAGAGAGAGAAATATATTCCATTACTTACATAGCAGATTATATCCCTGAAAACACTGACAGAAATACTCTATAAGTGGGTAGTATCAGTTTTGAGTACAGTGACTAGAATTCCTCTATAGCTGATGTAGCATACACATACCTATTAAGCTTGGGTCAGTATGGGCCAAGCAATAACAAATGCAGGTACACCACTACACAGAACAGTTTTGCAGAATGTGGATTTCTATAACTACTCAGGTGTTCTGTAAATGGATTTGGTAATACATTGCATTCCAGGTAATAATTTATCTGCTAGTCATGTGAGAGACAGATTAGGCAGTTTTAATTACATAATGAGAAATCTAGACACTTGTAAAGCATGTTTGTGTACAGTAAGTAAAGTAGACAGCCATCATGCCTTAGTTGACAGACATGGGAGTAGAACCCAATAGCTGTGACTGCAGGGGACATCTGCAAATAATGTAATAAATGACTGCACCAACTTAGTACAGACATGCAAAGGATACAGCCATACTGGGATTACACAGATTTATTTATGACGCAGCAATGCTGATGAACACATTCTTAATATTGATGTTAACATTCTGTGAAATCTAAACACAATGTCTGCTCATAATATGGGCTACCTCACTCATATATCTGTTGTGTTCCTGGTGAGAGTGAAAGTGTGAGCAGTATGTGACTGATACTGAAACTTTAGTGCTACATACCACTGGATTCCAACCCAGGACTGTGTGTGGCAAAATATACTGCATAGAAGGCATTTAACAGACTGAGCTACTGAGTCACTGCTGACTACTAAGGGACTGATACTTTCCAAGATATCATCTGGAAACATAGTATAAACTGAGCAATATAAGTTGCATGACATTCCTCTAGCATTCTTGTACTATTACGGTGTTATATACTAGACTGCAGTGACAGTAGAACAGACATGCATGGAATACAACCATACTGCATATATTGTAATACAGCTTTATTTTAAAATCTACAATGCTAGTGAACACATTTTATTGTTATTGGTTTGAAATATCTGTGAAGTCCACATTCAATATCTGCCAATGGAGTGGGCTACCTCACCCATATACCTTTATTACCTGATGTCTGAGGAACAGAGAGCATTATGTAACTGATATTGTTCTGGAGACAGCATTGGATAGTACTATGAGTTAAGCAATACAGTTTGCAGATCATTACATTTGCTGGCTACAGCTATTATAGTGTTACACTTGACTGCAGCAACCTTAACATAGACAATCAATGCATGCAGTTATACTGCAATGGTTTTGGCAACACAATCCTGATTTTGTTTACTGTTTATTGTTATTGTTTTTATTGAACTACAGTTGTTATTGTTCACTTATTGCATTACAGCTCTACAGCTCTAATTGCCCATTTATTGCACTACAGTTCTATTTGCCCATTTATTACACTACAGTTTTTCTTGTGTATACTTTATTGCAGTAATTCTTTACTCTTTCTTGCTTATTGTACTACAGTTGGCATACTAAATCCATACTTACCACACTCACAGTGCAGCCTGGCCAGGCATCTGGCATGGGATGCAACATTGTGAGCCCTCTCAGATGCAGCTGTTGGGAAAGAACCACTTCATTATGCATACCAGCTTTGCAGACTTTCAGATTGCATTTTGGTAAGACAGTGGAAGAAATACTTACATACTTGTGGGGTATTCCCATCTCGAGCTTCCTAGACCCAGGTGTCCAGGGTTCCCCTCTTTCTCCTTTTCAGGTTGTCAAAATGGTGATGACACTGCTCCTCTGTGCAGAGGATACCAGTAACACTGGTTAGTTCCCTGGACAAATGGTTTCAGGCCTCCACCTTACACTCTGAGCCCTGGAATCCACTCTGCATCAGTTGAAGTTCATGGTCTTTAACCAAGAGCCCGGCCATGAACCTGGACACCTGAATACCCTACCTCCGCACCTGAAAGCACACACCTTTGTCAACACCACCAACCATAACAACAGTTGATTGAACTCCAATGAATAATGCAGAATTCCTGCTTATTGGGCTTAATAATTTTTCTGCCATTACACTTCATTGAGCAACATTCAAAAAAAATGCCATGTCGCTTAGCATTGTGCAAACCAGCTAAGCTGATCTGAGCAGCATGAAAACTCACAGAGCCATAGTTTTAACAAAGCTTAGCACTGAGCAAATATCAGCAGCCATTATTATGTTTATGCAGTGTTTAGCATGGTTGAGCAGAGCTCAGCCGTGCCATATTTTACCATTCTGTTATTAAATTTTACAAAAAACTGTACATTAAATTATAGACATGTTCTGCCTGCTATGGATTCAAGCCCAGGACCTACTACACATATAGTGGTAACTTGAACCATTTAGCTACTTGTATATTATGAAAACTACTATAACTTCACATATACTACTGAGCTACCTGTTAACATTGCTGAGCACCACACCACAAACACGTGTAAACAAACCTGTAAATAAATAATTAATTACATCCAGTTTCTATTTTTAGATGTCTGGCAGATGTCAGCTGTCTATATGTGAGCACAGCTTGGCATTGTTGTTCTCCGCACCATGCAAACATGGAATTAAAAAGTAAAATAAACTAAAATAAAACATAAAGCATCATAACAATGACCTATTATACATTTGACACACTTTTCAGCATTACAACAGTGGTAGGGAACATTGCAGGGACACTCGAACTTGTCTGCAGCCATGGTTAGCCACTACACCTCTCCTGATGGTGATTCAATATCCATGTTCCTCGGCTCTCCTTCGGTAGAGCACCATCATTAATATACATGACGTGCTGCTGAGGGGGAACCATGGCTATGTATAGTGATACATTCTGTGTTGGCTCTGTACGGTGCCTACATGGATTTTATTAAATCCTGGGGAATGCGTACATAATATTTCATAAGATAAGTGACCAATTAGTCAAGATATCTATCAATATATATCTATTTATAGACAGAGACAGTGGTAGTAGTAATTAAATTAACATTGGCATTAATGTCAACCCCCTTTTTCCCATTTTTGTACATAGAGCCAAGGTATCATATCAGCAGTTACCACCACCTAGAGCCATGTACATCAGTAACCTTCCTCTTCTCCACTGATAGACTCAAATGTAACCTCTACTCCATTCATGCTCCCTGTTGTGCCAAAGTAGAAAAACTTCTTAAAATGTAATATATTGTCTTTCTTTATTAATATAGAGAGCAATATATTTGTGAGCTACATTTAAGCTTTATAAAATATGCAAGTGAAAAATTGCAGTGTGAATTTGTACTTATAGGATGGGTTCTCTTTTGTAACTTTGTGACTTACAAATATGAACTCCAGAATTACATGGTAAAAGTATGAACATGTAGGACAGCAGTGAATGCCAAAGACCACTGTTTATCTTTAAAGTTGTTTTTTTTTTCTTTTCTTTCTTTTCAGGAGGTTAAGCATCTCTTGCATTTTCCAGTGTGTGGAGAGACCTGCACACTATACAGACTTATATATACTAACTCAAAGATTGTATACCACAGAGAAAGGGAAATATTCTGTGAACTTAGGATATATAAATCCACAGTTTTGCTCATCCAATCTCACTATTCCACAGCCTACAGTTACAAGTCTAGGAATATGATCTAGATGCCTACAAGATGTCCAAGCAGTGTCAGAATAGCTTTATTTGCATATGTGCTTTCATGTAAATATGTAGAATAAAATATGTTGGTATGCTGTAGCATTATGCATTAATTGTGTGAAAAATGATTTTTCACAGAATAAGATGGCTTGTCTCCCTGTATTTGTAGGATGAATTTAAATCTGAATCAAAGAACATCTGATCTCAAAACAATGAAATGAAGCAGATTATTATTTAAAGAGTTAGTAACCATCATGTGAAATTCTGTTTTGTTTTACTTCTGTTGTCTATTTTAAATGTTGAAAAACTAGTTAGGTATATTACTAGTTATTTTTATTTAATTTGGATGTAGAGCAAATGTGGCAGTTAACTGATGTGTTTGGTTCCTAGCCATATCTAGAGTGACTGTGCAACCTTGAATGAAGAGAGATGCAACAAGCTGGAGAATTATTCTAGACTTCTCTAAGAAATTTTTACCTGTGCACATGCGCGCGCGTGTGTGTGTGTGTGTGTGTGTGTGTGTGTGTGTGTGTGTGTGTGTGTGTGTGTGTGTGTGTGTGTGTGTGTGTGTGTGTGTATGAGAGTGAGTGAAAACAATTGTCTTTTTGAAAGTCAGTTACATTGAGTAAGATTCCTTGGAAGACACCATGTTTCTCAGGATGAGTGATAAAAAAAGGTGTCCAGAACACCAGTATAAAGACTCTTATACGAAAGTTGTCAGTGTGTAGTCATATTCTGGGTAGTGTGGATACTGATTCCCTTCATAATTCACCTTTATGGTATTTGGGCCAGTTTGCATTAGCTGAATTATTAAGAGGGTCAGATTTGTAAGCATTTCAGGTACCAGTGGTGTCACTTGAGACAGCATCCCTTTGGTGGCCAACCCTAATTTAGGCAGTGGAGTGGATAAAAGGGCCATATCCCTGTCCATCACATACCTGGCATGAAATTTGTCTTGCAATGGTGGGATTCAAACGTATCAGTTCCAGCATAGTATTTATCCTCCAGGGTTTTTTAGTTTGTTTGAAGTATAGTGAGTGCAACTGAACTGCATTTATTATAAGAAACCTAGTGCACTCTCATATATCCACCACTGGTCCTGTTTACAAGCAGTTATTATTTACTAGGGCAGTTAGTGATTATTGTTATCACCTCATAACTTATGGTATAAGATCTGTTACTAATCTTCAGTTAATGTTTTGTGGGTTTTTTTACTTTCCTTGTATCCCTGTGGCTTCAAAAATAGTAATCTAAATGCTCACAAAGCCCTGCTTTTTTACAGATATGCTGTAAAGTCACAATGCATATAGAATTTGCCTTTGTTCTTGTTCTGTTTTGCTGGGTTATGTCTTAAATGGTTTGTAAGAAATGAACCAATTACTTCATTATTAAATAATGAAGTGGAAATAACTGAGGCAGATGTATGAAAATCTAAAATGCTTAGTTAATATTCAGCTGGCAGATATTTTCCAGCTCAATACAAAATATTTCAAGGTTTAATTAGCAATTTAAAACATTGACACTTTATGATTATGGTTCATGAATTGTATCACTTCTAATTCATATTTATCATAAAGTTGTTTTTCTTTTACACTGACATTTGGATGAATTTCTGCATATCCCTCACAAGAGTGTGCTTTCATTTAACTACAAAGTGCTCAGGACACTTAATGGTTGATGAAACTTTAAGGGAGCTCACTGTCATCTGTTCATTTGGAGTTGCTGCTGAGATACAAACATTTATCCTAGACCAGTGAAATTGATGAGAGGACATAAAGTGAACATTTTTAATGCAAAGAAGCATGACTAGCAGTAAGTTGTTTTTGTTTGTTTTTCTTTCGGCTTTTCCCGGTTAGGGGTCACCACAGTGGAACTCTGGTCTGCTAATGATTGTCAGTCAATTTTTTTTATGGTGCCGAGGTGCCAGCCCAACACCCAACCTTCAACAAAGACATGCCCATTCATGCATATCTTTCGAATGCCACTCGACCACAGGGAGGACATGCAGACTTCATACAGAAGGCATTCCAGCTGAGAATCGAACGGGAGAACCTCTTGCTGTGAAGTGACAACGTTACAGCTGAACCACCGCATGACTAGCAGTAAGTGATGCAATTAAATTTAGACAAATAAGATAATGTTGAAAATGTCAGATTTTGTGACAAACTGGTGACTAAAATGTCATGACTATAAATGATTAAAAATAAACACCAAACTTAAGGTGTACATTTAGAAATATTTTTTTTACATTTCATAATTAATTAATAGGAACATTTTATTCAAAAAACATGATTTTGGTAATTCTTGTGCACGTCTGTAAAGTGTGTATTATGTGCAATTCTTTATCTAGCCTGCTTGGCTATTCATATCTCTCATTTTGTCACTGTCACCACTCCATCTCTTATAAATTTGATGCACTTATTTGGCAGAATGAGTCAATGGTCGGCAATGACATATATATGTTTCATTATTACAATGAATAACTGTAGGTCTTATATGGCCACATGGATCATGTTACATTTTTTGTTATTACTGTTACCTTGATTTCAGTTGGGTGGTCATGACTTCCACTTTTAATTACTAGCATTACTCTATTTTTTTTTTTTTGCATTTAATTTAATGACAAATGTTTAGGCATTCCATCTCTGGTTCCCCTACACCCAGCTCCCCACCTCCACCCTGATCCCTAATGCACCCCTGATGTCTTCTGTTTCAGTATTCATGCTAGCATATGAAGCTTAGAACACATGATCACAGATGACAGCATTGTTTATTTGCCTACAAAATCTTTTTTGAAAACTTTTAATTTGGTTTCATAACAATGAACAAACAAAATTATTATAAAACAAACATATAACTATTTACATATGCCTACAGCTGAATGATACAGTATATCTACATAATATAGATTGACAGCAGTTAATATTTTTAAGCAAATTTTTAAGTTTAAGCCAACTTGTATGAATGTGAAATATTAGAAGTTTTCATCTTTACTGTATGCAGTTCACTACTACATACATTTTTAAGTTATACCAATAAATTAAATACAAGAGGAAGTGCGTTTAGTTTCCCAGTTCTTAGTTATTATTTTCCTAGCTATTGCTAGCATAGACAGGACAGTAGAAGAGGCACTTGAATCTTTGGAATTATCTCATGAATCAGAGCATTAAATAAAACCAAAGACTTGGAGATATTACATCTATCTGACCACAATGTTTGAATAAAGTTATTAATTTATTTCTAAAATAGAGAGATGACCTCACATTCATATACCATGTGCATCACATCTGTTATTATGCCAGAATCACATCTACAGCATTTGATTTTGTTTGATTTGTACATAATTGCAATTGTTTAGGTGCAACAAAAGATGTATGGAAGAATTTCTAGATGCATTTTTCCAATATAAAGAAGATGTAATTTTATTTTTTGACTTTAATACTATTTTCTTGTCTTCATCTGTAATATTCCCATTATTAATTTTTGTGGAATAATTCCAATAAGTATTATCTGAGGATAAGGGATCTAACCTAATACTTTTATAAAGTTGTGATAAGTATGACTTATTTTTTCATTCTTTATTGTTAATATTAATTAGGAATTCTAATATTTGGGGAATGCTTTTTTATCCAAATTAAATCTTTGTGTTGACAAAATCTTTACATATTTGTAGTATTAACCAGTTCCTAGAATCATGATTATATTTAGATATCAATTTTTCAACAGTATGTATTTCTGTACTATTCAAAAATTGATGCCAACAGGTTATTTTGTTCTTTTAATTCTATCATTTTAATGAAATTGAGAGTTTCTAAACATTCATTTGTCTATGATATTGGAAATATAGAAAATATTATGTCTTTAATACAATAATTAGAATTCACAAACTTCCAGAAGGAAGAAATAATGTTATTTATATAGGGAATTAGATTAGAAGAATTATTTCCATTTAAACAACACTCTTTTAATAGCCAGTCAAAAACTGTTAGGAACTATTTAATTATGACAAGTTGTGATATGCTTATTATTTTTAGATAATATTACCTGATGTACTTGTTTCCATTTTGATTCATATGAAGAATTTATCCAAAATGCAATACATTTTAAAATTGTTGAAGTGACATGCAATTAAATATCAAGAAATCCAATTCCACCATTTTCCCAACTTTTTGTGTGCTAATTTAAAGAAAATCTCGACTTACAGGGACGCCAAAGAAATTTAAGTAAAATGTTATTTATCTTTTTCATAAATATTTTTGATGGAGACAGTAATAATGTTTGCAAAACAAATAATATTTTAGGAGAATTATAATCTTAATTAGCATTAAGTGTTCTTCCATAGTAAAGAAAAAATGTATTACAGCTTGTGACTAAACTGAAAATTTTATCATAAACCAGCTGGAAATTCACTAGTATCATTTCTTTAGCATTAGAAGTAATGGTGATAATAAGATATTTAATTTCAGTGTTACTCCAATTGAAATCAGAACGTTTGCCCTTTTTTTTAAATTTCTTATGGATTAATAATGTTCTTGTTTTATTATGATTAAATTTTAGTTTTGAAATTGTTTCAAATTGCCTCATAGAACTAATTATTGGTCAAGTGATTAATCTATAGTTCCTATTGTAAGCAAATTATCATCTGCAAAGAGCTGACTCTTTAGTTCAATATACCATTAATATTCTTATTAGATCTAATAAAATTAGCAAATGGTTCTATTACTAATACAAAATGTAGTGGTAATAGTGGACAGCCTTGTTTTGTACATTTTTGTAATTTAAAGGTATTAGAAAGAAAGGAGCCTATTTTGATGTAAGGATATGAATTAATGTAGAGTTTTGAAATTGATGCAATTAGTTCAGCTGAGAAGTTGTATTCTTTAAATGCTTTAAATAGATAAGGACATTTGGCTGAGTCAAAAGCTTTGCCTAAATCAAGTCCAATCACAGAGAGTTCTTTTTAATTTCTATTTGCATAATCTATTAGTATATGCATTCTTATTACATTATCTTGTACCTGTCTATTTAAAATAAATCCTGTTTCATTGTTGTTAATTAATTTTGGTATTATAAGATTCATTCCATTAGCTAAAATAGACATGAACATCTTATAGTCAATATTTAAGAGTAAAATGTGTCTATAAGAAGAATACTTCATAGGGTCTTTATCTTGTTTTAAAATAGGTGATATGAAGGAATATGTCCATGTCAGGGGAGCTTCAGAAGTTGTTTTTCTTTCCCTGTAGGCCTTTTCTAGTATTTTGACTACATTATCCATCAGTAGTTTATACAATTCTGGTGTAAGACTATCTAATCAGTAGCCTTATTTTTTTTTACTTTTTATTTGATCTATTATTTCTATTAAAGTGAATAGTCTATTTTTTTCATTGTTCACATGTTCATTTATTATTTATCTTTTTCTTTAGAAAGGTTTCAACTATTTCATCACTGCCTAAGTTATTAGAATTTTTATTTATATTGTCATAAATATTCTAAACTTCTCAAGAATTCTCTTACTATCTGTTTTCTATTCATTTTTATTAGACTTGTAATTTCTTTAATATAATTTAGTTTATTAATTTTCTTCAATCTATTAGCAAGTTTATGTACGTTGATGGGTTTACCGAATACATTTGAAGTTTTAGTTTTTCCAGGTTTATTGATATTTTCTGATTTAGAATTTCAATATATTTTTCAATTTAAACTGTTTACTTCTGACTGACTGATAGTATCACTTGGTTTTAGTCTAACATTATTTTATCTATTTTGGCCTATAGTGTATCCAATTCTTTGTCCCATTGTCCTGTTTTACTTATGTACCAGCTTGTAATTCTACCATATAAGTAAGCCTTTAGTGAATCTCAAAACATATCAGTTATTTCACCATTTATATTTATTTCTAAGAAATTCTTGATCTCATTTACATACCAATCCTTTTATTTTAACTATGTACGCTGGTAATCTTCTATGTTGTATTAAGCTGTTTTTTTTTTAATATAATGTTTAATACTATAGCGTTGTGATCTGACAATAGACATGACAGTATTGAAACTTCACTGTTATTTGAAATCAGATTGTTTATAACAAAAACCTTAACAACACTTGTCCGTGTTCCAAATCTATGAGTAAAGGTGCATTTTAGTGAATTGACATTTCATAGTTCATGTATATACTTTAAGTTCATTAGATTTACAAAATTTGATACATTTTTAGTTAATCATGTCATCTTGGTTTACTATCAGCTGTGGTGTCCTCATCAGATAAGATAGAGTTAAAATCACTCACCATAATAACTTCACCTTTCATATAATAGACTATAGTTTCTATACAATTTTTTGCATCTTTAGCTTTGATTCCGGGAATCCAATAAGGGTTTACTAAAGTATATAGTTTCCTATTCAATTCAGTTATAACAATGTTTAACATAGTATTTTTATCAACATAGGCATCTATTTCTTTAAGCATTACTGGTGAATTCTTCCACAGAATGAAAGTGCCCCTTCACTTACATCTAAAACCGGAACCTGCTAAAATCAAGTATTGTTTTAATGATAGTTTATTAACATCCTTATTAAATGTGTTTCTTGTAAAAATAGTATTTGAGCTCTATGTAACTTCAAATATTTAAGCAGCCCCCCCCCACACAGTATACTAATTTATTTAATCCATTAATATCAATAATAAACATTTAAAATCAAGCATTTATATAAAATAAAATAAATTAAAAAATCACTAAAAATATGTTTTTGTAAAGAACTGTTATATATAATATATAATATATATATATAAAATATAACTTAAAAACATTCTATCATGGAATAACATTCTTAGTCTGTTGATTATATCAAACAAACTACCTTTCAGCCTCCCCATTAGACTATCTTACTTCTGCTTCGGGCAAGTATTGCCCATATTTTAAGTGTGAATCATCTTGAAAGAGCCCTTCTTTATGTTATTATGAATGAGAAAAAAAATAAAATGCCAATTAGGTCCAGTTTCATTTTAAATAAACAAGATTATTTATAATTATTTACATCTTTCCATATAACCCATTCTTGTTGTCAGTTGTTATTTTCACATTTGTTGTTTTAAAGGTCAGATAGATGCTTATTATTATTTATTTATTAACTATGTATAGGATTACTTACATAATCTACAAGCTATATACATGTATAATTACTATGCTCCCTTTCTAATTCTGTTTATATTATCTATCTATCTTATATACTCTTTACATCATCTCTATATTTCAGTTATAATGCATATGCAATGTGCTGTCTGAAAGAACAGATACAGTTTCCCTTATATATATATATATATATATATATATATATATATATATATATATATATATATATATATATATGGTAAACTTTATTCTAGTTCTTTTTAAGATCAGTCTATTATCGTATTTATTTTTTTCTCACAGTATTCAAACTAACATCATAATATTTTAAATTATAATTTATCTATGATTTTTGAATCAGTTATAAATAAAAACAATAACAAGGAATACTATAAGTTGCAGTGGCATCGACCTATTATTATATAACAAGCAATCAAAATGTCTAACCAGTATTTTTTGGTATTAAAATTAATTTTTTATCTTCTAATTTACTATATTAAACGTGTTATGTTTATTCTTTATGTATGCGTCAGTACAAGGTGTTTAGTTCTTTTATATGAATTATTTTATTTTTGTTTATTTTTTTTTTATTTTATTTCCAGTTTGATTACTGGGGAAGTCCACTGGGCCAAAATGACCCATTTTCAGTGGAAGCCTGGGGAGAAAAGTTCCACGATACATTATACAGTTGCGAATACAAAGATACAAAAGTGTAAAACATACATTATATAATACAGCTACAAATAAGCACATTCAATGACATGCATAGTCAACAAAATTCATTGTGGGTGGTTTTATGGGTTATACAGTTTCATTTGAGCAAACACTCATGTATTTGGTGTGAAAACATTTTACATACATACATTTAAGTAAATGTAGATGCACTTTACATGCACACTTTTAAACTAAGAAGTTATTTACAATATTTACAAAGTTGAGTCATGTGATAAGTAGCTATAAGAGATGAAGAGAGCTTAGATACACTCATAGAACCTGAGAGAGATTCCCCTGGGTACAATATACTTGGAATGATTAGGTGGGGTGAAGGCAGGTACATTTCCATTTTGTGGGCAGGTGTTTGAAAAGCTGGATTTTAAAGTTTTCTGAGTTTGGTATGGTTATTAGAGAGGAAGGAAGATAATTCCATTTTTTTGCCTAGTGAGACAGAGAGGAGAAGTTGGCCAGCTGGATGTTTGGTTTTGTGGATAGCAACTAGGTTTTGATGTTCAGATCAGAGTTCTGTTGAGGGTGTAAGGGGGAAGAATATTTGTTAGAGCTGGACATTTTGTTGGTTGAAATACAAGTCTGTGTGCAGTGGTGAGATGGAGGAAGACTAAGTAGTTTGGGAGTTCAAGCCAGTTTAGGGATCGTAGGGTAAGGCAATGATGGGTAGAAGTTTGGATTTGTTGGCAAATTTAGAGATTTTATTGTAGCAGTTTTCTAGTATAGAGGTGATAGAGGAGGACAGGTTAATTAAGAGAGGGGCTCCATATAAAAAGGAAGGAAGTAGGTATGTAGTGGCCAGAGTATGCCTAGTAGAGTAGGAGAGAAAGCGATTGTTCCTGTACAGCATACCTAGCTTTTGGTGTTTTTTTTTTTATATTTTGTTGAATATGGATATCAAATTTGAGCTGTTCGTCAATAGTAATGCCAAGTAGTTTAGCGGAAGGAACTACTTCTATAGGTGAGTTGGTTTGACCAAGGACTTTGAAAGCATTTTTGTCATAGGAGTGGGTCTTTGTGGGAGGGAATAGTAGAATTTTTGATTTATTTGCATTGAGAGAGAGGTGGTTTTGGCGCATCCAGTTTTCGGTTGCAGAAAAAGCAAATTGGGTTTTAGTCAGCAATTCAAAGAGGTTTGATGCAGAGCAGACTAAGGTAGAGTCGTCTGCATATTGAATGATTTTGGCATCAGGAATAGCAGTGTGAAAGTTATTGATGACGATATTAAAGAGCGTAGGCCCAAGGATGGATCCCTGTGGTAAGCCAGTTGGGGTAGGTAAGAAGGAAGAGGTGGAGTTCTTCCATTTGACTGCCTGAGATCTGTCTGATAGGTGTTTGGTGAGAGATGGAGGTTTGAGAGATGATAGAGAAGTTGTTTGTGAGAAACAGTATTGAATGCTTTAGACACATCGAGCAAGACTGTACAGACCAAGAGTCCTGAATCTCAGGCTTGATTGACAGTTTCAAGGAAAGAGAGTAGAGCGGTTATAGTGCTATGGCCTGGGTGGAAGCCATGTTGGGTAGGTGTAAGAAGATTGTTTTGGGTCAAGAAAGGCATGAGATGGATACACTTTTCTAGGATTTTCGAGATTGGTGAGAGCAGGGCAATAGGGTGAAAGTTTGAGATGCTGGTGTTTTTGCCTCCTTTATGAAGAGGAAGAATATAAGCTGAGCACCAGAGTTTGGGGACGTATGATTCCTTTATACATCTATTAATTATGTTGCTGACTGGGAGAGCTATACCATCAGCAGCACATTTTAGGAAGGAGGAGGGAATATTGTCAGAAGCATTAGAGCAAGGTTTAAGTTTGGACAGAAGTCTTTTTATAAAGTTAGTAGAGACAGGTTTAAGCTTGAACATAAGGGGAGGGTTATTAGGGGAGTTAGAATGAGAAGGGTGAGGGGCAGGTGGGTTATTGTTGGGAAAAGTCTTGGTCAGATCAGAAATAGTTTCTATGAAAAATGAGTTAAATTCAGAGCCCAGTTCAAGGTCAGATTTGCTTGGGTCAGGATAGGGGTTATTCTTGGATCCTAGACTGAGGAGTGAGTTTATTGATTTCCAGAACTGCTTGGGGTTTTTATTGTTATTGGACTGGAGCTTGATATAGTAGGATTTTTTGCCCTTGGTGATTAGTTGTTTTGCAAGGTTACAGAGCTGTTTGTATTGGAGCAAGGTATTGGACAATTTATTGTTTTGGTAAAGCTTCCATAGTTTGTACCTTTGGTGCATAATTTGTTTTGCATCTTTTGATAGCCAAGGAACTGTATTAGTTTTTATCCTTTTGTATCTTTGAGGGGCTAGGCAGTTTAGAGTGTCTAGGAAGACACAGATGAAGTAGTCTATAGCATTGTCAAGAGGAAGGGTGTTTAGAATTTGGCAGTTCATTTGTTTGAGAATGTTTGAGAAAGTTGTGGGGTTGAAGCTACTGAGGTTGTGAGTGAGAATATACTGATGCTGGTATGGGGAAGAGCAAGTTGAGCGATGAATGAAAGCTGGGAGGTAGTCGCTAATGGTGTCAGGAATTGTGCCATAGCTGTTTTTTTTATTTGGATCAGAGACTAGGATCCAGTCTATAGTGGATCCAGGAGGATTTATTTTGTAAGGTCGGGTGATGGAGAGGAGTATTTGAGTGAATTTATAGAGTTTGATGGATAGGGAGGGAGAGGGGCTATTGACTTTATTCTAGTCAATATTTACATCTCCTAGAATGTAGGTTTCGTAGTTAATTTCAGTAGAAGCTCATAGGAGAATATTTTCGAGGGTACAGATATTGTTACCAGGTGAGATATATAGGGCTATGATGCAGATATTCTTGTGTTTATTCATTTTTAGTAGTCCAGCAGTCAGTTCAGTGTTCTTGAATTGAGGATTTGGAATTTGGAATTTGGACGGGAACTGAGGTAAGAAGGTTGGAGTAGACTAAGGCTGAACTGCCACCTTTTTTATTTAGTCGGTCATATCTGAGAGTATGAAATACTGGGGGCAGGATCTCAAGGTCGGAGATGTAGGGTCTGAGCCAAGTTTCAGAGATGGCTAAGATGTCTGGTTGGTTATGGCTTAGCCAGGCTTGAAATTAGTAAACTTTGTTAAGATTCTGGGCGTTGATAGTGAAGATTTTTAGGGTGTTGTGGTGGGAGGAAGGGGATAAGGTGTAAGTGTTGCTCATAAAGGGACTAGTACCAGGGCTGGGATGGATATCTCCAGATAGGACTAGGTTGTTAAACGAAATATCCTTTAGCCATTTGGGTTTGCAAGGCATCAGTTTAGGTAGATCTAAGATTAGTTTAGGTGTCAGTATCTTAACTGTGCAGGAGAAGATTTTAGGGTGGAATAGGTGCAGAGGGTTAGGGTGAAAAAGTGAGGAGGAGATAGAGTGGTAATGTGAGTAAGATTGAAGGTGTAAGTGCTCCCAAGTATTCAAAGAATAGCTTCTGAGTAAATCTGCATGTACAATAAACTTACGACATTTGTGAGTGTTCATTTTCAACTTCTATTTCAAAATAAGGCTTACTAAGAGAGTTTAATCAGAAAATAACCACTAAATGTTATAAGCAGATGATAATAAAGATTAATTAAAGATAAAACAATGCATCTAACATTTCCTATGCAGATGTATTCTCAGTTTTTTTTTCCTGTGTTGTTTTAGATGAAGCATTTTATCATTTCTTTAAGGAGACATAGTATTTAAACTTACAATAAAAATGACAGTTATGTGTGATCAAGATTTAACTTGTAAGGGTGTTAGTGATGCATTAATTATTTAGTGTCATTCCAATATTTCCTTTGTATATAACTTATATAGCTTACCACATAGGTAGCAGCCCCCTTAATACAGAAAAGGTAATAAGAGATCTGGGGACCCAGGTCGATAGTAATCTCTCCTTTGACAATCATATTGCCAAAGTAGTTAGGAAATCCTTCTATGTGGCCCATCTAATTACTAAAGGGTTCACATCTAGAAATAAAGAGGTTATAGTGCCCCTCTACTCGTCACTCATTAGACCCATCATAGAGTACAATGCCCCATTTGGGATGTACCTCACAAGACACTTCCAACAGCTGGAAAGACCACAAAAGTACTTCAGCAAGAGGATTACTGGTCTCAAACATATGTCCTATGCAGCCCAACTGAAAAAAACTCCGGCTGTACTCAGTAGCATATCGCTTACTCAGAGGTGATCTCTGTCTGACTTTCAAAGCCATTTCCAACTCAGAATTGATGGACATGTTCCACCTAAAGAAATTCAAGTCACTGCGAGCCACGTGCTCTAGTGAGCTAAGGCTCGCCACAACAATAAATAGAACATGCTGGAGGGATAGATTCCTGTCACAGAGACTCCCCATGCTTTGGAACAAAATTCTTTGTTGGCTCTTTGGACTTTCAGCATTGTGAACATTGAATTTTGGCAGATGATTGCACCTGGCATGGGCAGGCACTCTATTGCAGTAAGCTGGAATTGCCAGTTTGCAAGTGACGTTTTATGGATTTGTAATTGTTGGATTTATGGCACTCCGGTTTGCACAGTAATGAAATTTTGAAACCAACAATCTGATCTGACATCTATCAGTTTGGCCTTTGTATAATGGGATATTTTATTTGTTTTCATTTAAATTCAGCAAGTTAAACTGCATATAGGGCATTTGTTATACCAGTATTAGTATTATTATATTAACTGTTGGCATTTGGATAGTTCTGCTTACTATGCTTAGAGTGCAAATTTCATTAATATTGCTGCATTGTGCATGCCATGTTCTGTTTTAAGGTCCATGTCTCTGTATAAATTGCTTCTCTTTGATAATATATGAATGTTTAATAAATAAGTACTACAATAAAATCAAAGTTGAAGTTACTATGTTTTGTGTAAAAAAATTTAAATAGATTGATAGACAGAGCTGTATCTTTTTATACCAGTATATTATATCTATGTGTATGTATGTATAGATTTATAGGTTCATAGTTGTTTACCAGGCTAACAACCACTAGGGCCTTTATAAGCCAAGCCGTGCACCCCAAATCTCTGACAAGTTCTGATACCCTTGATAAGTGTAAGCATAGGCCTGGGAGATGAACCATTTACAGGTTACATGTGTCCATCAGAGACATAGGTGCCTAACCAGGAATGAATTTCCATTTTCCCATCAAATTATCCAAGTTGCACTTGAATTGGGTTAGGGACGAAATCTGCTTCACATGGATGGAGATCCTGTTCCATATAAATTGTAGTCTCTGGGATATATACCTATCTCTCCACCAGGTCTTATTTATATCACAGGCAAGGTTTAAGTCTTTAGAACAGGTAATTTCGGTGCTGTTTGTTTTTGTGGATATGCAGGAGGTCCATCAGATTGGGGTCTGACAATGCCCTGTATTCCAGGCATAGATCTCCCCTAAAAAGCCTGTAAAAGACATAATACAGGGATAGGGCCTTGAGGTGGTCCACATAGGACATTCTACTTATGCCCTGTATTAGTTTGGTGAGTAACCTCTGTGGATGTTTCAATTGTTGGATATGCCTGGTTAGGTACATACCAAATGGGGCATTGTACTCAATGACACGTCTGATGAATGCCGAATATAGTGGAGCAATGACTTCCTTAGACTTTGATGCCATACCTTCGTTTATAAGTTGTGCAACATAGAATGATTTCCCCACCACTGTAGACACATGATGGTCAAAGGCTAGATTACTATCTATGTGTGTCCCTAAGTCTTTGACTATTGGGTCAACTGTAAGGGGTATGTTGCCAATATGATAGTTACTAGGGATGGATGGCTTCCCAAAGGATATTGTTATACATTTCTTGGCATTTAGTTTTAGTCCATGGCTTTGACATCACTTGTTTTTCTGTGTCAGTCCCTCCTGGAGAACATTTGTCTCAGTGTGAGATTCAGTGACAGCTCCTAATTTGCAATCATTTGCAAATTTAGTCAGCTAGAGACCACTTACATTGGCCTTGACTTCTGAGAACTAATTGCCAAAAGGATCAGAGGGACTCCACTTGTGAGTGGTCATTTTGCTGAGGTGGACTCCCCAATTCTAACTTTCTGGTTCCTGTCTGTGAGCCAGCTGGCTATCCATCAGGTGACATATGTGTTTGTACCTAACATCTCAAGCTTGTCAACAATCCCTAAGTGGGGTATTCTGTCAAATGCCTTAACCAGGACAAGGTAGGCAGTGTGAATGATTTTGCCCTCATCCATTACTTCTCACAGAAGTCCTCCAGTCTTGAATAGGCATGATCTGCACTTGACGAAACCAAACTGGGTTGGGTCCAGTGTCTGGGGGTTTACTATATCTCTACTGTTCATTGCCTTGATAATTCTTTCCATGGCTTTATCTATAAGACTAGAGAGACTTATGCATCTGTAGTTTCCAGGGTCTGTATATGGCCCACCTTTGTGCAGAGTGATGACTGTTGCCTTTCTCCATTCATGAAACACAAAACCTGTTTGGAGGTTTGCAGTTAAGTAGTATAAAAGCTTCTCTCCATAACTATGGAATATTATTTATGGCACTAATATGGAAATGGCTTAGTACTGCACTATATCCACACACCTTTCTTCAGAGTGGATTCCACTATATACACCTCTGTCCTTGATGTGGTTAGAAAATGAAATTCTGTCAGAATGTTTTAGTCAGTTGTATGTCTTTCACAACTATTACATGCTGTCTAAATATATATCTTGAAGCATACAATGTTTTAAAATATAGTCTACTATCATTTGTGGAAAGGTACACTTTGTTAAATCAAAATACATACTAATGAAAATGAAAAATGAAGAGAACATTTATAATAAATCATGCACATAGTGTACATTGTACTATCAAAAGGGATATTTAATGTTTGATAACAGAAAGCGTTTGCTGTTTATATTACAGCTTTCCTTAAACATAATCACTAAAGAACAAGTGAAATAATTTACTTCCTGATCATGTCACATGTGAGAAGTTAGTCTAAATAATTGCTTCTTCTTATATATTTTAAAAATAATCAAAACAACTGTGTGTGTGTGTGTGTGTGTGTGTGTGTGTGTGTGTGTGTGTGTGTGTGTGTGTGTGTGTAAAGCAATCCACGGTTGGTGTTGTTTGATCAAGGTGAAGGCTGAGTGATTAAGCAAAGTCAACTTTGGGTAAATAGTGTGTTAGCCTTACTCAGAATGGATTATTACTATTATAAAATAACATTATTTTAAAAAGTCTTACTTTTTATAAATAATGTCATTTTAAAAGACTATAGTGTTTTTCCACCTAGTCTTAGTAGTCTGGGTTACCTGGGATGTGTACTAGCCATGTGCCAGCATCTATACATGACAATGAAGACTTTACCCTTTATCTATCTATCCATTTAGTTAGTTAGTTAGTTAGTTAGTTAGTTAGTTAGTTAGTTAGTTAGTTAGTTAGTTAGTTAGTTAGTTTTTAAGACACTGAGAATTTCCTCCTGCTGGCTTCTGTGCAGAGTTTGCATTTTTTTTTGTTCAGGTGCTGCTAAGTCTGTGGCGTGTCGTGTCTGTTTACAGCAAACATGTCAGATGGTCTGGTTATAGGGATCACAGAGAACTGAGAGCTGTATGTTCTAAGTTATTTTATTTATGTTTTTTAAATATAATTATATTATTCTGTTCCAGGGAACAGTTTATTTATATGTGGTAGTGTGGGAAGTGTCTTTTTTTAACAGTTAACAGTTAGTCTCTGCCACATAACAAAAGTGATATATCTCTATTTCTTCAGCACTGGCAAATGTGGAATGAAGCTCTTTGTCTATGCTGCTATGATTTTTATGTAGAGTATATTAAAAAACAGAAGGAATATAACCTGGTTTAAATATCTGTGCTGCTTGATCATGGTTTTATATGGAAATTAACACTTTTTCATCTCTGCTTGTTATACAGTGTAATATGTCCTTCATAAAGGAATAATTATTTTATAATTATTAAGTTTAAGTTCTCATCATTGCACAACAGATTTTCATTGACTATTCCCACAGCTATAGTCTTCTGGTCCTTTAGAAAAAGCCTGTTAACAGAGCCTAGAAATAAACCAGAGCTTCTATTACCAAAGTGTAACATCTTGCATTTCTTTATGTTAAAACAAAAAAATAACGAAAAAAAAAACATTCCTATATACTCAGACCAACTGCACTTTTGTAAGATAGCCTGAAGACAAATATTATAGGTTCATAGGTTCATAGGTTCATACTAGGCTATCTGTCCTAGGGCATTTATAAGCCTAGCCAGAATGTGTTTGGCTTTCGCCACCCATTTTAAATTTATTTTGCTATGCCCTTTTTCGAGGTTAGTATACTGTGCCTCTGTCTAACAGTGACACAGAAGTGATACCCGGGATAAACCTACGATCTCCCATCCACTCATCAAGATTCCTCTTGAAGAAAGTCAATGAGGGACTCTGCCTAACCTGGACTGGGATTTTATTCAAGAGTGAAGAGAGCCTCTGGGTTATGAATCTGTCCCTCCAGCATGTCCTATTTATTTCAGTGCTGAGGTTCAGGTCTCTCGAGTGCGTAGCTCGATGGGATTTGGATTTTCTGAGGTGCAGCATGTCCATTAATTCCCGGTTGGACATGGCTTTATACGTCAGGCACAGATCGCCTCTGAACAGGCGGTATGCCACTGAGTAGAGCTGGAGTTTCTTTAACCAGGCAGCATATGGCATCTGTTTGAGCCCTTTGATCCTCTTAGTGAGGTACTTTTGGGGTCTTTCCAGTTGCTGCAGGTGTCTGGTAAGGTACATCCCAAAAGGGGCATTGTACTCAATTATGGGCCTGATGAGGGATGAGTTAAGAGGCACGATGACCTCCCCTGATCTAGATGTAAATCCCTTCATGATTAGGTGGGCTATATAAAACGTTTTTCTAACCACTTTGGCCACGTGGTTGTCAAATGAGAGACTGCTATCAACTTGGGTCCCCAGGTCCCTAATTACTTCTTCTGTACTTAATAGATTACCACCTATGTGGTAATTTGTGGGCACTTTGTTTTTGCCAAAGGGGATGACTATACACTTTTTGGCATTTAGCTTGAGGCCATGGCTCTGGCACCAGTTGTCTGTTTCTATGAGGCCCTTTTGGAGGATGCTTGTGTCGGCTGGAGAGTCGATTATGGTGCCCAGTTTGCAGTCATCTGCGAACTTGGTCAGCCACAGTCCTTCCGTGTTGGCCTGTACCTCCGAGAAATATATACCGAACAAGAGAGGTCACAGGACTGAGCCTTGTGGGACACCACTTGTAACTGGTTTGGAGTCTGACATGGCTCCAGAAATTCTAGCCATGTGGGTTCTGTCCTTGAGCCAGTTTGCAATCCATCTAGTGAGATAGGGGTTTATATTTAAGCTGGTGAGCTTATCTATAATGCCCGAGTGGGGTATTGTATCAAAGGCTTTTGCGAGGTCCAGGTAGGCTGTGTGGACTACCTTTCCCTCGTCAATGGCCTTGGTGACTGTTTCAAAGAAATCAACCAGGTTTAAGAGGCAGGATCTGCCCTTAACAAAGCTGAACTGGGTAGGACCCAGTGTCCGTAGGTCCTCAATATCTTTATTTATGAGGTCCATGATGATCCTTTCCATAGCTTTGCAGACCAAGCTAGTCAGGCTTATGGGGCAATAGTTTCCAGGATCCGTTGAGGCACCACCTTTATGGAGAGGGACCACTGTTGCTGTACGACACTCTTTGGGCACATATCCTGTAGTAAGGCTGAGATTGAACAGTAGTTTTATGTTTGGGTTTAGCTCTTCTTGGAGTTCATGTAGGACGCAGCCCGAGACACAGTCTGGTCCCATTTATGCTGTGTTTTTTGCTTTGGAGAGGGCGGCTCTTACCTGAGCATCTGAGATGTCAGGGGGGCAGCACTCTGCTGGGATAGATATTTGCCCTTTTGGAGGGGAGGGGGGGTTTGCCCTGAACCTGTCAGCTAGGATGTTGGCAATGTCTGTGGGTTCAGTGTATTTTTTGTCATTTTGGACTAGTTCTGAGCATATCTGGGAACTACCACCCAGGTTCCTAACATAACTAAAGAAAGCCTTGTGATTATCCTTAGTGTCCTGTGCAATTTTTCTCTCGAAGCTGGCCTTAGACAATTTTATGAGTGCCCATAGTTTTTTGCTAATACTGATCAGTGATGCCTTCCCTTTTTGGGATTTTGCTCTATCATTTTGTAGCTTCCTCCTTCTATTGTATAGTTTGTTTATGGCTGGGGTACACCAGACAGGACGTCTGCCTTTGGAGGATTGGGTCTTGGTTTTATTTGGGATCGCATGATCCATGCATTCCTGAAGGTGTTCATAGAATGCATTTATAAAGGATTCTGCGGTCTGGGCCATATTTTCCACAGGCCCGGGGGCTTTGAAGGATTCCACCTCGGTTTTGAGGAGTGTGAAATTTGCTTTAGAGAAGTTTTTCACTGTGGTTTTCTGGGCAGGGGTGGGGTTGGGATGTGAATATCCAGTGAGATTAGTTTATGGTCTGATCTTACCAGTGAGGGATACACTTCTGGTCTGGAGCATAGAGTCCCCATGTTGGTGATGATCAGGTCCAGTATGTTTTCCCCTCTTGTGGGAGTGGTAACAAGTTGTTCCATAGCATTTGAGTTTATAAATTCTTGGAACCTTTGGGCTAGGGTGTTGGAGCTAAAGTAATGCTCCCAGTCTATGTTTGGGTAGTTGAAGTCGCCCAATATAATGGTGTTTGGAGAGACCTTCATATTTTCCAGTGTTCTCAGGAAAGTGGGTTTCCTGGGTTTGGGGGGGGCGGTCTGTAACAGGCTATAAACTGGAAGGCAGTTTTACCCACTGTTAGTTGCACATGGATAGTCTCTGATGCTTCGTTCTTTGCCACCAACCTGGAGGTGTGGGTATCTTTGATGAATATCGATACTCCCCCTCCTTTTGTGGTTCAGTCCAAGTTTTGGGGCCGAAAAGCATGGTATGAGGTATAACCTGGTAGTGCTGGGGTGCTCTCGGGAGCCCTGAACCAGGTTTCTGTTACTGCACAGATATAGATGTACTCCATGCTAAGGAGAGTTTCGAGTGCGTGCATCTTGAGGTTTAGACTTCTGGCGTTGAGTAGCATTACTCTTAGTTTCTTATCCCTTGTGATACCTATGGAGTTGGGTTTGTCTTTTGAGCCTTGCCTAAAAAAGGCACTATGTGGGTAGCAAGAGCCTTTGTCAATATCCGAAAGCCCAGGGGTGACAGGTGCAAGCCATCCCTAGCGAAGCATCGTGGCTTGTCGAGCATATCATTAGTTACAAGAAGGTCTGTCTTGGACTCATTGGCAAACTTACTAATCCTTTAACAGGACATAGAAGGTCCATGTGCTCAAATACCTTATGGCAGTTGCAGACAACCGTAAACCAGAATCACATCAAAGGAAAATGTCAGCCAACAACATACAAAATTCTGGGTGTTTTGTGTATGTGTGTGTGTGTGTGTGTGTGTGTGTGTGTGTGTGTGTGTGTGTGTGTGTGTGTGTGTGTGTGCGCGTGCTTGACTTTTGTCTGTAGGTAAGGATATAGCTGAATACCTCATTTTCTGTAAATAAATGCCTGAGCCTGACTCTGCTCTGTGTGCTTAAACTGTTTGTGTATTTATATGAATTTCTTTGTGAGTGCATCTGTATCTGTTTATGTGTGAATTTGTGACAGTGTGTGTGTGTGTGTGTGTGTGTGTGTGTGTGTGTGTGTGTGTGTGTGTGTGTGTGTGTGTGTGTGTGTGTGTGTGTGTGTGTGTGTGTGTGTGTTTCTTGCATATTTCATACTAAATACTTAACAAAACTTTTATAAATTGGATGCAAAATATTTCCTTCCTCAAAAATAATTACAAACCCTACACTAAGCTTCAGAAAGGCAGAGGAAATTCAGTTGTGTAATTACTCCTACCATAACAGTAAATGTTCAAATGATCACTGCTTCAGTAGCCTAAGCTAAGTGGGTTTTATCCTGCTGAGGATGTAATAGCTAGACAGCTTCCAAAGCTTTCAGGACACCCTCCATGTGTTAAAACCATTAGCCATCTCAAGCTGAGCTGACTAATCTCAGGTTCAGGTGCCAAACCCTTCAGATCTACCATGCCATCAGAGAAAGAGGGATTAAAGCTAAATCCTGTGAGGAGAATACTAGGAATATAACAATAAAAGTCTATATCCCAGCATAAAAACATATAAAAATAAGGGTGCTAGAGGGAGGGAGAGGCTACTACAGCACTGATCATTTGAACATCTAGTACTGTGGTAAGTTTATACTTACAGAACTGTACTAGGCTCATTTGGATCCCTGCTGCAGTATCTTAAGCTATATGGGTAGAATAATATGGCAGGGAGTAGAAAGGATGAGGGTCATGGAGCCCCTAGAGAATGGTCCTACCAAATTATAGATCTGGGAAAGGAATCTAGTTATAGTGTTTTGAAGCTGTTAGAATGCAAACCTTTGCAAAAAGCCACAGATGAAGTCTAGGTCCTAACAGACTGAGCCTTGATCCTGCTTGGAATTATTTTATTGTGGTGGGTATAACAAAAGTTAATACTATTAGACAACCATTTTGATGTAGTCTGTTTTGGCACAGGTTGTTCTTTTGTCTCACCTTCACAATAAAGAAGTTCTAGAGAATTTTGTTCTGTCAAATTAGTAATTGAGTTCTCTGTGGTCAACCAAGGTACAGAGTATAATTTCTCCCCCAATTTTAGGTTCTGAAAAAAAGAAAAGACTGGGGGTGGATAGAATGGCTTAAGGTAAGCATGGACACACCACTATGGGCATACATGAAGGATTAGTTGTTAAGGAAACCCTATCTTTGTGGAAATGAGATAATGTTGACTCACCCTCATAACTCTCAACTGTCCAGATTTTCACAGACTGCCTACTTTCTGTCATATATTATTAGTCTGTTCCTCATAAAATGTGTGTTTTTCTGGTAAATCATTGAAAATTGATATGGCCAAATAATGAAAGACGTTCCTCATAAAATTTGTGTTTTTCTGGTAAATCATTGAAAATTGATATGGCTAAATGATGAAAGACATTCGAGTTTCAGACTTCATACCCTTCTAAAAATGCATGCGATTCCATATTCTTTTTTTCTATAAAACATCTATATTGATAAGAACAATATTTAAATGTTGTCCCTTGTTTTTGGGCATTTGTCCCCATTATTTTTGTTTTTTAGCGGGTTTTTTGCACTGTTAGATTGGAAGGTATGTCTACCATGAGAGCACAGAACTCAGTTATTCTCTTGCTGAATCCAGAAAAGTCAGTAAGACCTCAGGAGACCCTGATGAGATGATTTAAATTGAGCAAGAGTTATTTTTTCCTATTTTTCCTAACACAAAATTGAGATCCCAAAATGCAGCCACCTGTTTCCTATGAGGCTTCTTATGAAACATCCCTTTCAAAAAGATGGTGAAATGACTGACAAATGAACCTTGACTGATGAGTAAGACAGACTATAGGATAATAACTTACACTAACACTGTAGAGCCAATGAAACACTGGTCATGTGTATTTGCTAGTTCTTTTCCTGACAATAACTATTTTTTTTTACTTCCTAATATATGATCTTGTAGTAGCAGGCGTTTTTGCCTTCATTAATATCTACTGCATATCATCAGAAAAAAAGAGTGAATAAAATGTACCAAAATTCTACCATCCAGGAAGTCAAATGTAACTGTTTCTGGTCGAGATGTAGTAGACACTCCTGATCTTGGGACAGTTTATCCAGTCCGTGAGGCTGTCCCCTGTCATTTCCAAAAGAAGGTAGAACCACTGCTGGTGGGCCAAAAGTGAATAATCATAATGATTTTTGCGAAGTCTTCAGAATGTTCCTGGACTTGAGTGGAAAAGCATAGATGAACATTCCTGTACAGTTTTGTTCTGACCATATTAAAGATACCTGAAGAGTGAGACTGTGCTGAAAAAGCTAAATTCAAAGCGACCATGGCTATTTTGTCCACAAGGTAAGATCTGGTTCCCCTTTGCTTGTTTATATACCACATCACTGCAATATTGTTTATAAACACTTGTAGTGGTCCTGGGTGCCACAGACAGTTGAAAGAGTTGAGAATATTTATTAGAGCTAATCTTCTCATTTACGCTTACTTGTTTTGTTCTGCCTTTTCTGTTCCTAAGATCCTGTGCTTTTATTTCCATAGACACTTGCTCCCCCAACACATTCTGAAGCTTCTGTTGTGACTAACTTTGCTGGAGCAGAAAGGCAGAGTCATAATCTGAGATTTTGAGAAATGTGGTGTATTCACCACAAAATATCCCCTTTCACAAACTGCAAAACTGGAATTTGAAATCTCAAGGGATGTTGGTGGTAGGACCACAGAGATTAGGTACCATTATTTTGTTTCTTAAGTGCAGTCTTGCAAGAGGCATTATAAGTATCATAGATGTTATGAGACCAAGAATCATGAGGAATTCCCTTGCTAAGATGGTTATCTGAGTATAAAAACTCAGGACTATATCTAATATAGATCTCTTTTTTCCTATGGAAAAAACGCAATCTGAACTGAGGTATCCAGGAGGCACTCTAGGAAAACAATGCTATGAGATGAAGTCCAATAAGACTTCTGGAAGCTCTTTTGGCATGCCACCCTAAGTAGGAGATCCATTATCCACCTCAGAGATTCTTGTCCATAGTGCTCAATCACTTGGAGCAAGAAATCTGGACAATGCCAAAAATAATGGGGGTGCAAAAAGCCTAAAAGTAGGGACAAATGTTTAATACTGCCCATATAAACTAAGAAAGTTAATAGTATAAAAGTTTTCTATTAGCATGCATTTTCTGAAGGATATAAAGTCTGAAACTCAAATGTACTGACATTTAGTGACTTCAGTTTTGAATGATTTGTTAGAAAACCACAAATTTTATATGGAACAGATCAAAAATATGAGCCAATAATCTGGACATTCTGTGAAATTCTAGACAGTAAAGAGGTATGTTCCTCTCACTTTGAAAAAGAGTCTGCAAACATTAGCAAGTCATCCAAATAAGGAAAAAAGTGAATAACTTGCAGTCTACAATATGCTATCACAGGAGACAGTCACTTTGTGAATAGCCTTGCAGCAATACAGAAAACTGATAATGTGATCAGAAAACCCAAAACACCTGAAATATAGTGATATGCATCATCTTTTTTTCAAACACCATTATTGAATTGTCACTTGTGACAAAGGCAAATTTATATTTGTATAAATGTAACTGCACTATAATTAGCATAACAAATATTTTACATCACATATATTGCTATATCTTAATCGAAGGTTGCTAGGAAACTCAAATGAGGAATAAGGGAAAAATGGTAACAAGCTGTGAAGAGACAGCATTTTGAAATTGGGTACAATAAGAAACAGATTCAAAAAGAAAAAATTCAGAAATGGTCTGCAAAATTTTCTTTCTTTGGCACGAGGAACATATTTCCCCTAAATAAGGAGGAGGTACAGTGTCTATCATCCCCTGAGTAAGCATATGCTGAATGACAGTAGGGGAAAAGCATCTATTCTGGTGGCTGAGAAGGAATTTCCCAAAAAAAGGGGGAGAGAGTCCCACTACCATCTGTTATTTTGACAGATTACTCTCAGAGCCCATCTGTCTGAAACTATATGTTATCACGGAGGGAAATAGATGTTCAGGCTTTATGGAAGGATTAACAGATGGCAAGGGTCAACAAGCTGGTTTTCTATCACTGGGAAAATTCAAAATGTAATTTCTGACATCGTCTGGTCGGTTTTGAGAATGCAGCCAGGAAAACCTCCTCATAAAATTAACAGCAGCAGCGACCCTTGAGGTGGTATCAGTAGAATCATACATACCTTTCAAAAAGTGGGTAATCACTTGTGTCAAAGAATAAATCAAGATACACAAAGAATATTTATTACAAAATATTCCATATTCTCAAAAGAGACAAGCATAAACTTCAACATATGAGCTTGACACTTAGAGAGAGTAACATTTGCAGCCTATTTCATACAAATGCACACTAGTCATGTAAAGGCAGACTATAAGCTAAGCAAACAATATGAGAGTAATGTGCAGACCAAACATATTAGATAAATACAAGATCATTTTGTAAAACAGGGAACAGTTTCAAAATTCCAGTTTATTTCATACAAAAACCCACTAACAATTAATGCCGGACTTGAAACTGAGTAGCAGTTATTTCAACAACAACACAGCTAGTCATTTCCCCAAGAAAATAAAAACGTAAATATTTCACATAAATGTGCAACAGCCAACCCTTAATACCAGATGTTAAGCTGAGCAAATAAAGAGGATAAGTTCCCATAACACAGCTAGCTACCCCTGCCAAAAAAAAAAACAGTTTATTTCACACAAATGCACATTAGCCAGCCTTTAAAATAATAAACTACTCACTACTTAAAAATGTACCACTTAGGCAACATCTCTCCTCCAGCTTGTTATGCCCATGTCAAAATTAACCCTCTCTAGTAAAAAAATACCTCTTTTTCCCCTGTGTTCCACTCCAACTCTGCTCCTCTTCTTTCCACTCCATTATTACTTTTTTCCTATCTTTTTCCTCTTTTCCATATCCTTGATTATCACTCCTCTCCCTCCATCCCTACTTTTTTGTTTTCAACTTACCTATTCCACTTGGCCTCGCTTCTATGAACCCTACCACTCTTACTATCTTCTCTCCACTCATAATGTATGTACCCCAATATGTTTTAAATTTCTTAATCATAATGCATGTACTCTAATGCTCTAAAGACCATATTTAAATTAATGCCTAGAATTGTTACTGTATTTTTCCATCAAGCTAGCTATGTAACTGCAACTATATTTCTGTGTTTTTCTCTGTTGCCTCTAGTTATCTATGTAACTGTAACAGTTTTTCTCTGTATTATTCTAATATGTATGTATGTGGAGCTTTTCTCCCTGGGCCTCCACTGAAAATGGGGCATCCTAGGCCCAGTGGACCTTCCCAGTAAACAAATGTAATAAATAAGTAAGTAAATAAATAAATATGAAAATAGCAAAGTTAGTGCCAATTCCTCCCCCAAGAAAGCATAAATATTCAGATTTATTCACACAAATGCTCCTTAAGGGTAGAATTTAAACCAACCAAGTAAAAAAGGCAAGCTATATTTATCTATAGTACAGCTGACCAACACCCCTTCCAAACAAAATAATAAAAATATTCCAATTTATTAACCCAGACATTCACTTGCCAACCATAATGGCAGAATATAAGCTGAGCTAGTGAAAGGCAAGTTACTCAAATCCGCAGTCCAGCTAGTTACCCCTCACCCCACCAAAACAAAAAGAGGGCAGAAGAGTACAACAGGGAAAAAAAGAACAAAAATATCCAGTTTCAAAATATGCGTACGTGAGCACGCACACACACACACACACACACACACACACACACACACACACACACACACACACACACAAACACTCACACACCAGGGTAGCCATCATTCCCCCTCTCTGTCTCCAAAAATAAGAAAGAAAATCTGGTTATATTCACATTAAACTAAAAAAGCTTACCTTCAGTCTGATAATCTACACTGGCCTGGCTAATTCGCTTGCTGTGATTAATCCAGTTCACCAAGTTCAGTTAAAAAAAAAAAAACAAACAAAGAAATAAACAAACAAAAAACATTCCATTTCAAAATTCTGTACTGCATTCTACTACTCTACAAATGGAAAACTGCTGTTAATTAAAAACAAAAAAAATAATAACTGCTGTGCTTTCTGGTCTCATCTGTAGTTCCTTTTGAGTTTCTCTAATCCTGTACCATGTTTTCAAGCATAAAGGCATGCAAGAGGAAGAAACAAAGTGTTTACTTCAGAACCAGATCAAGGTCAAATTGGTACCCCCCCTTTAACCCACATACATACACATATACACACACACACACACACACACACACACACACACACACACACACACACACACACACACACTCTCACACACACACACACACACACTCTCTCACACACACACACACACACACACTCTCACACACACACACACACACACACACACACACACACACACACACACACACACACACACACACACTCACACTCACACTCTCACACACACACACACACACACCGCAGCCATTGTGCATACTACTTTCTTTACTTCTACAATGATTACTTACATTTGGATTTAATTTAAAAATTTTATTTAAAATGTTATAGCAAAAACGCTGCTAGACACTTCCTAAACATAACAATCCAGTCCCACAATGGAAACTTCTCTATCCTTGAAATTGACACTCATTGAAATGACACTGAAGCCCACATTCAAAGAAAATGTGTCTGGCCATTAGCACATAAAGTTTATCTTTGGGCTATTTTAAAACCGTAGGGCCCTTGCACACATTTTTAGGAACATGCAGACATGCATGTCTTCTTTGATTCACCTTCCTGATTGTATTTAATTATATCCCTTCTACAATACAACACCACTTGTTAGAGCGTTTTAAATTTGTAGTTTTGAACATTTTTCCAGTAAACAATAAAACAAAATGTATGACTCAATGATAAAACTGCCCATTTCAGAACATTTCAACCATAAAAGTCCACTCAAATGTCTGTTGTTACAATCCAACAATATCAGTCAATAAACTCAATCTCTACAGAAGTAAAAGTCATCTGAATAACTCCACATTAAACATATATATAACTAAAGAAGAGGTTGCTGCTAGCAAGCAACTTTATATTCCAGTGTTTTATCTACAAATTCAGTACCTGTTGCCTTAGAAGAATAACTTGACTATGTTACATTAAAAATAAATAAACAAATAAATAAGCTGGTAATATTACATTAGGGAATGGATGGCAAACTGTCAACAAGTTCATAATTACTAGGTATCTCATCCAAAGGAGGACACACTCAGGACTGTTCCACCAGCACCCTCCCCCTTAACTTATAACACAATATTAGCAATCTACATGCATGCCGTGGGAGTACAACCCACAACCTTCTGCACCAAAAGCAAGTATGCTACCTGTTCTGCTATGACCATTTGCCAAAGAAAACAGATGCATATTGTAAACAAGCTTATCATAAGCAGTAGTAAACTTCACTTCCCTAGAAACTCATAATTCCTTGAAAATGCAGTAAAACTCAATTCCTTGAAAACGCACCAAAACTCATTTTTAACTAGTGCAGTAATTGGTGTAGAGGATTTAGAATCTTGTTTCCTGTAACTAAGGTACATGGATTGAGCCTGAGGAAATTAACTAACCTGCCATTCCTTAACCATACCTATTAATTGTCCAGATTTCCTCAGATTGTCCAGATTTCAGCCTAAAAGTTTTGGTCTGTTCCTCATAAATCTTTTGGTTTTCTAGAATATTACTGAGATGATCTGAGGAATGAAATTAAATAATGTCAGACATTTGAGTTTCAGACTTCATATCCTTTAGAAAATGTATTTTAATACATATCCTAATAGGAACTTTCAAGAACAATATTTAAAGTCTATTCCTATATTTGGGCCTTTGCACACCAATTATGTCAGGAGACATTCAGATTTCATGGGCTAAGAGGTTGAGAGGTCTGTCTCTGCCACACATGCGTACATCCACATCAGTGGCGGCTGGTGACTTCAAATTAAAGGAGGGCTGCAGGAGACAGATGAATGGGTGGGGCCAATGGGACGGGGTGTGGCCAACTAGAAAGGGGTGAAGCTATGCTCAAAACCACAACAACTGGAACTTTAATTAAATACGCTGCCCTGGGAGCCAAACAGTCATTACGAGAGTCCAATCAAGACAAAATGAAGTGTAGAAGAAAAAAAATATTTCAATGCATTGGCTACATGACAACTTACTTAATATCCAGATGGAAACAGGTTGTGAGGCATGAAAAAATAAATTACTTTTTAAATACCTTACTGGAATGCCAGTCAAAAATCAAGTATAAAAAAACAAGCAGCACTCAACTCAAACCACTTCTCCTTGCACTGCAGTTCTAATTATAATTTATATTCAGCTTTATAAAATTACCAAGTAACATGCTGAAAGTAGCAATCTCTGTGATACCCTCAGTTGTAAAAATGTTTCTTATCCAAAAAAGACCTGCTGCCTGACATAACTATCTACTTGTTTCATGGGGAAGACATGATCAAAGTAAAAAATGAACAGCAAACAAGAAACAAGCTCAAGATAAATTGCTTAAAGGATTCCTGCACAAGTTATGGACCACACATGATAGATTGGCATTCTGTTTAGTTTACGGGTAAGCCTGCAAAGATGACTGCAATTCTCCAATAAATGTAATGAGCTTCTGAAAATACTGTAATCCTGTCCTTTTATTACAAATACTGTCATATGCATTTCAATACCCAAGGCTTATACATTATCTAGTTATGTAAATATTCTCTGCATGGCAACAACGAAAAGGCTTTCAATGCTGGTAATTCTTTAACAGTATGCCTATTAAAGCTTACTTGCATCTTACAATCTCTGACAAGCTTACCTGATGCTCATTAAATCATTGCTACTTAAACAGAGCAACAGGGCACTGTGACAGCATGCATTTCCTGAATAATAAGAAGCATAAATCAACAGTATAAAAATCTGACAGAAAACCAGAACATTCTGCAAAATCAAGGACAGATGAAAAGCCACGGCCGTACTTGTGGTCTACTTTGGATGGGGGAATATTCTGCACACTTACACTGCATAACTGCTCCTTGCCTTCCTTGGACACATCCAGAGCCACTACAATGGGGAGTGGGGTGCAATAAGTATGTCATAATTTGAAATGTCTCTGGCTGACAGTGATGGCTCTGACACTCATACCTCTCAACTTCAGAGCAAGAAATCTGGGCAAAGCCATACATAGAACTAGAAGTGGGACACAGGCCCAAAAATAAGGACAATTTTTAAATATTGCTCTTATTAACTTAGATAATAGAACAGTAGTAGATCTTGCATTAGTACAAATTTTCTGAAGGGTATGAAATCTGAAACTCAAATGTCTGCCATTATTTTCTAACTTCAATCTTTAATGACTTGCCACTAATTTGCCAGAAAACCACAATTTTATGAAAAACAGACCAAAAATGTGATGCAGAAATATAAAGTTGCCACAGAATACAGCTGGGAACCTGCCAAAAAGGGACACCTTTTTAATATTAACACTGTTAACTTGAGCAGCTAACAAAATAAGAGCATCTACATGCATTCCTGAAATAAAAGTAATCTATAACTCTGATCATTACAGTTATGCAGAATTGTAAACCCTCCACATTTTCTTCCAAAAATTGCCATTTTGAGGAGGGATTATTAGGGGAGAGCAACATTTTGAGCCAAAATTGGGGACAATTGAGAGGTTTGGATATTCCTAATTCTACAAAGCGATTTGCACGTACCTCTTAATGCAGGAAATCTGGACAAGGCCAAATATATTGGGGGAACATACATACACTACTAAAAATTGCTCTTGTATAAACTTAAGACAGTTGATAGAATAACAGGTCTTGCATTAGCATGCATTTTTCTGGAGGTTATGACTCAATGTCTGTCATTTAGTGAATTCATTCCTAAATGATTTGCTAGAAAACCACAAATTTTATGAGGAACAAACCAAAAATAAGAAGCAAATATCTATTAATTCTGCAAAAATATGGACAACTGAGAGGTATAGTTCAACCGGGGCTGTCTGAGTTTGCTACACTTCCCCCCCTCACAAAATCATGGTTGAATGGAGCCTCCCCCCTGCAGCTATTCCAACATCCCATTCCTTGGTTATTTCACTCCATTTACCATAAACACTGTAATGTGCATACTGCTTTACTTCTGCGATGATATGGATTTCATTTGAAAGTTTTATTTTATATTTTACAGCATAAACCCTAATAGATATCTGTTAAACAAAGCAATTAAGTCTCACAATGAAAATAGACTTGGCATTAAAACTTCTCTGCCCTTGAAACTCACATGCATTGAAACAGCATTGAAACCTACATTCAAAGAAAATACATTTTGCCAGTGGCAGATAAAGATTAACTCTGGGCTGTTTTCAAAATCATATGCCCCTTGAACATGAAACATACACATGCTCTTTGATACACCTTCCTGACTGTATTACATTATATTCCTTGTACAATACAGTGCAGTTGTTAGTGGGCATTTTACATTTATTGTTTTGAACATTTTTCCAGTAAACAATGAAACAAAATGCATGCACCAATAATGACAAAACTGCCCAGTTCAGAACATTTCCATCATAAAACGTCTACTCAACCTTCTATAGTCCACCAGTATCAGTAAATATGCACAATCTCTGAAGTAGTAAAATCCACATTAAAGAAATCTGTAACTAATAAAGAGGTTGCTGCTAGCAAACAACTTTATATGTCATTGTTTCATCTACAAATAAAGTGCCTGTTGCCCTTGAATAATAAATTGCCTATGTTGCATGCATTAAAAAAAATGATAAGCTAGTAATACCGCAATAGGGAATAGATAGCAAACTGATAACAGGTTCATAGTTACTAGGTATCTTTGCCAAAAAGGACTGCAGCATCCACCCCCTTTACAACACAGTACAGTATCAGCAATGCATCTACCTACTGTGGGAGTAGAACCCACAGCCTTCTGCATTAAAATCAAGTAGACTACCTGTTGTGCTATTAACAATGCAAGCAGACTTAGCATAAGCAGCCCTGAATTTTTGTTCCCCTGCAGCTCTCAACTCCTTGTAAAATCTACTCGACACTCAGCTGTATCTCTGAACTTTGCAGCACAAGATATCTGGAAAAAGCCAAAATGTATTGGGGGGGGGGCAAAAGGCCAGGGACACATTTTAAACATTGCTTGTATAATGTTGGAAAGTTCCTAGAATAAAATGCTGTGTTACCACCATACATTTCGATGCCACGTCTTGAACCCAGGGGATCCTGTGCAAAACAGTCAGAGAAACATACCACTATGCCAAATCAGCTGAAACAGAGGAAGACAATCTTAAATGGCTACTATTTAGTGAATTCAGTTCTCATCATAGCTGTCAACCTCTTAGCAAAAAACACCTAAAAAAGCCAATAATGTGGGAATACAGCTGCCAAACATATTCAGTGAATTCAGTTTTCACCATAGCTCTCAACCTAAGCACAAAATACCTGGACAAGGCCAATAATGGGGGAATACAGTCCCACAAATATGGGCAAATTTCAAATATCCATGTTATAAACTTAGACAATTGCTAGAATAAAAGGTTTTGTTTTACCATGTACTTTCTGAAGAATAGGAAGTCTGAAATTCAAACGCCTGTTATTTTTAAACATTTGTTAACCAGGAGACTAGCCTGACTTGGAACAAAACAAAGCCAAATTTCAGAAGAGCAGGGAGAAACACTCCAGACACATCTTTGTAAGGGATGGGAAGACATGCAGACTCCACACAGAAGGCACCCCAGCCAAGAATCAAACCAAAGAACCTGTAGCTGTCAGGCAACAATGCTACCAGTGCACCACTGCACTACAAACCTTTGCAAGGAAATAAGATACAGAAACCACAGATTTTATGAGGAAGAGAACAAATATGAGGCAAAAATCTGAATTCTTTTTACAAATAGTGGTGGGTAGGGAATTCAGGTCCTTGCCACCTGGATCCAAGGTACAGGGTTCAAGCCTGAGTATTTCTACCCACCACTATGTGTTAACCAGGGCATTTCACACACATAAACACACACACATAAACACACACACATAAACACACACACACACACACACACACACACACACACACACACACACACACACACACACACACACACACACCTTACCTGTAAATGGGTCTGGAAGCAGCAAACCCGCACTCGACTTAACGCTTCCCTGCAAGGGCTTTGCACTCAACTTACCTCACTCCTGATTGGTCCTGCGCTCAAATCCCTGCTTACCTTTCTCCTGATTGGTCCTGCCTGCGGCTCAAGCAGTCCGGAGCTTCTCTCTTCTGTGTGGCCATCTACCGCACGGCATCTGCAGGGCAGAAAATACCTTCTCTGAACTGCTGACATGAGCAATCAGAGTTCGCAAGGATTCCTGGGCATCTGCGGGGCAGTCTGAGTGTATCTGCGCATGCGCAGCAGTTCCAGTACTCGTTAAAAAAGAAAAAAATGTTTTTAAAGTTTATGTTTCACGGTATGTATTTCATTTATTTCTAGGTGGGAGGGCTGTAGTCCTGCAGACCGATAGCACGAGCCGCCCCTGATGCACATATGCACACACATGAATGTACATACACAGGCAGAAGTCATCTCATTTTAAATTCCGCTCACACTGAAGAAAAGGTGTAAGCAACAGGTGCTGGATTTAAATTTGGCATGGAACTTGAAAAAGGAGTGAGCAACAGGTGCATGCATACACTGATGCATGCAGGTACACACAGACAAAGGGTATTATAACAGAAGAACACCCTTAAAGCAACCAGCTCTGGTTTTACATTAAGCTTTTCATTTTTAAAATGTGAAAAGCTTTTAAAAGGCAAGGCTGCATCCCCTTACTGTTTGCACCTGGGGTTGACCACACCATCCAGCACTGCATTAGTACACCTCTGAGTCACAATAAAACTAGACTTAATTTTTCCCCTTCTTTCCATGATGTTACCAATCAACAAGTCCCTAAACAATTAGTCAATAATTATGCTAGCAAAAAAAGCATATATCTAAAACAAACATTTATAATAAACTCATTCTAAACAATACAATAAAAAATAATTTTCACTAAATTAAATTAATTAAATTATTTTTATTAATTATAGTTTTACTGGTTTATTACAATTTCAAGATTGGCCAAAGTTGATCATTATTTTGAAGTTCCTAATAAATTAATCTTGTCCAAAGTGAGACAGGAGAAGACATATGTTTATTTCTTTTTTACAGAAAGAGATCTATGTTTGTCAGCAAAAACCTCCCTAGCTCATTACATCCGAGTGACACCTCCAGGTGCATATGCAGTTAACTCCTACTACTGCCTTAGGTATCAAATATTGCTTGTTCATAATTGCATCATTAATTCCAAAACCATGCTATGTACAAGGTTTTAAAAGATTTCATCTTAAAGCTTATACAATAGCAAACTCAACTGCATTAATACGGGAGCAGCAAAATAGATATCAACTGTTCTTTTTATGATATTTGTTATGATATTAATTTATATAGATATAATTGTAATTTTTTTCTAAATATCTCAACAGCCAGATAACATAGACAGAACTCCTTAGCCTCATATGAAAGCGTTCAGTTAGATTAATGAAATTCTGCTGACAGTATGTGTGTAACATGAGTGGTTGCTTAGATATTGTAAGTTTACAAAATATTACAAATGTAATAGTTACTGTGTTTACTGTGACATATAAAATTAATTTTAAGACCTAGAACCTAAATAGTACTACCACTAAAAAAATGGTTTGTGCTGAAGGGTTTGTCATTTATACTTCTTTCATAACCCCTATGGTTCCAGAGATATTTGCATTTGTTTGAAATGTGAGGACATAATTTGATTCTATCAAAATGCTTAGGCTCCTGCCATTGGAAGTTACAGTGCAAATTTCCTGAGCGCCACTGGAATGAATGAGCTTGGAATGGACATAGTTTTTTGGCTAAGCAGTGTGGCATTCTCTGCCCCATCTCCTAAGGCCAACAAGATTCTCTCTTTTGCCCACCAAGGATCCCCAGGCAGTCACAGACGATATCTAACCCCCAATCCATGATGGCTGTACAGATTACAACAGTGTGGTTCGAGGAAAAAACTGACCGTTGAAGGAGCTGGTTTTGGTTACAACAGATTCAGTCCCCTACAGCTGAGGCTCTTCAACGGCCTCTTGTTGTGGCAAAGGCTGCTTAGCTATTTTCTTATTTTTGTTACAGGATGAAGGAAGAACCTAGGAACCAATACATTTTTCTATGGTTAAGTGGAAAAAGATGTCTGATTCCTGGAAAACCTTAGCAGCAATGGTTGTTAAAGCATGCACATTGGAAAAAAAATATTTTTCCACATTACAACACAGTAAAAATTATTTTATATGCTTATCCCAACCCCTAAAAATAAAATAATTTAACAACTTTTATCACAAAAAAAGTAATTTGAATTTAGTTTTAACCTTTTACCACAAAAGTAATAAAGTAAATAACCAATTTAAAAGTGATCAGACATCATGGGACTTTTACCTAGCATCATTAATTAAGTTTCTTATAAAAAGTATGTATTCTTAAAAAAAAAAAAAAAGTAAAGTGGAAATTTGTTTTTTCCTCTGAAAGGAATTTGTCTGGTTTGCAATGGAACAGCATTAGCTGACTGAAAGCCCGCAAGGGAGCACTCTTTCTTGACAGGAAAGATATGAAAGGCTTCTTGTCCAAACTTCTCAAGCTAACAGTTTTGGAGTGTGGGAGGTGCCCAGACGGTTTTGGAAGCTGGCCAGCTGTTACATCCTTAGCAGGAGACAACCGATATAGCTTAAGCTATTGCAGCAGTGATCTATACGAAGAACATCTGTTTTACACCAAAACTATACTAAAATACATACTAATAATGAATGAAAGAAATGCAAAACACATTCATTAATGGATGTTTAGTGCCACATCATCTCAGCTGCTCAAGTGAAGAGCAAAAAAATAAATAAAAGATTGTGGGAAGAAATAGCCAGGGAAGTGTTATGGCTAGGCTTGTATAGGCCCTAGGGCTGATAGCCTAGTACCAACCTATGAACCTATAAGATGTTTTAGATGCACAAAATGCCTCGCCCCCATCTGCCATTCAGATCCCATTTCTGCACCCTCCAACACTTTGCTCCTGGGGCAGTTGCTCCTTTCACCCTGCCCTAGCTTTGCTACTGTCTTTTGAGTGTCAATTTCTTGTATTTTCCTACTGCAGTTCTGTTTTTAATGCAACAGTTAAGGAGTAAATAAATGAATGAATGAATAGAAATAACTGCAGCTGAATCAGTTACAAATAGCATTACCAGCAACTACAAGACAGATGGGCACATAGACTTACATATAGAGTTATGTCTATGCCCTCAGAAATGCAGCTACGGTAAGGTGAGAAAGCACAAGGTATCAGTGGATTAGATAGAACAATTTTATTTTAATTTTTGATTGTCCTTCATTTAAATGCAAGGGCAAGCAGTATGTGTTAGGGAAGGTATGCCAGATATGAAAATAATAATTAGGAGAGAATGGAAGATCATCATATCACAGAACAGCCTTTTTTTTTTTTTTTGTTCCTCATCCTAGCAATGAGGGACACCAGTTCAAGGAGCTGCAACGGGCAACAAATGACCCAGCTATTGCTCTGCATGTGCTTATGTATCTCATGGCAGCTGAAACAAAATAGATAGCTTATTTTGTGAACACAATATTGCTCACCATGGAGGACATTACATTGAAATAATGGATGTTAGAGTAGTCAGGAGAACCTCTGCCTGGGGCAGTGGGCATAACACTACAGTGGTCTTATTTCCAGTATAATGCACACCCTGTAGATTCTAGTGCTTGTATGCTGATTCTTAAGACCTCAATCATACATTTCCCAGAAATGGCAATTTCTTACTACACAATGCTGATTTTGCAGCCTCTGCATATTTCCTTCTGTTACACAGTGTAGTTAAAAGGTACAATGTTTAAAAGTGATGATACTGTGGAAAAAAGGACCATGTTCATCCCTATATAGAACTGATGGCTCTGAGAAGAAAATCTTCATTTTTGTAGGACTATAGGCAATCCCCTCATGTGACGAGAGCTTATCTTCTTACTGCTCGGGTGTATATTATTAGAATTTTGTTATGCTGATTGGGCCTATGTACCCCAGATCACCAGATTAGTGATGACTGCTGCTACAGTTTTTTTCTATCAAATAAAAAACTTCCTAAAAGAATTCCTACAGCATCCTGGGGGTGGCACTTCTGTTTACCTAGGAGCAGCTGTTTTGCTAAGAGAAGAATGGCGACTGAAAATTATATGCTTGGTGCCAGAACCTAAACCTGACAAGAGCAATGAAAACAAGTGTGTTGGATAACTGAAACATGCACACAAAACAGTACAGCTAATTGCTTTATATAGTTATGCAGTAGCATTTAGAAAAAGATAGTTCATCAGTATATGAAATACATACTTTCTTCTTTTCCTCAAATCTTGAAGTCCAGTGACTACGAATTTTAATAATACAGCACACCTTTGCATTTGCATGCATTGTGGTACAATTAAATATATATATCTACACACACAAACACACACACACACACACACACACACACACACACACACAGGCACACGTATATTTTGGTAAAAAAACTAGATTCACTCAGGGTTTTTGGACTTAATTTAAGCATTACTGTTTACAAAAAGGATTTGTCATTAGACAAATTTTCAAAACAGGAAAAGCTGTAAATGTAAGAAGGGTAAAAGTGAGTTTATAATGTTAATCTAATATTCACAATACAGCTATTCCCCATTAAGAATTCAAGGCCTGCAACCTAGTTATAAGCATATAAAACAAGGCAATGTTTCTGTCGGCACCACTGGGACTTTGTAGTAAATACAAGAGAAAACACAGAAAGACATTCTGAATATATGTCTGTTTTTATTTATTTTTAAGTCTGGTACTCTGGATTATAACAGTACAAACTGATAAAAAAAGCAATCATGACTGAAGAAATGATTATTTGTGTGGAAATCACTATTTGCTGCCTTCTTATATCTTCTGATTTCTATTGTGAATGTGTAACATCAACAAATTTTCCATTCTGAAGTGAGTTAAACAGGTGTTTGATCAAATGAGTAAACAAATAATTTGGAATGAAGGACTGAACACAAGCAGGCAAAAAAGGTTACTTCTTATGAATTCCAGGGAATGCAAAATGCTTATTTTTGGAAAGCAATATGATTTACTATTAAAACATCAGATTATAATTATAGTGTCTATTTGGAAAAGCTGTTAATTTCTGCCACACAGCTGCAGATAGAGGAGAAAAATACACCATAGGTTTAATTTTATCTACTGTCTGTGGTGTGAGTGAAGACAAATTTGTAAAATGTGTGTATCGTATAGAGTATCTCATCTATATGAACACTGCCTCGTATCAACATCAAAAGAAATATATGATTTATTAAGGAAAATGATAAGACATATACAAATATACTTCAAATAATACACTGAATCCTAAAACATATTGCTGCAAGAACCAAGCCCAGAATTGCCATGGCAATATGAAGTGATTCAGAGACATGATAAATTCACATGGAGTAACAGTCAGCTCATCAGTAGCTCATTGTGATACTTCTGACTTGAACATTAGTGCAGTTAAACATAACTGCACTAGCCTTTACCCTACAAGCTTATGCAGTGCAGATGGACAAGCACCTGCAAGCATACGAGTGCACACAAATATACACTCATATATGTGCGCATGTACATATGCACATATAAGCATATACACACCCTCACATGCATACACACCCTCACAACCAGACAGTTGCAATCATGTCCCTACACACACACACACACACACACACACACACACACACACACACACACACACACACACACTCAAATATAAAGCATGCTTAAAGAAATAAAGGGCCTAAACTAAACACTGTGAAAAGGAACATACTATTTAGGAAGTAAAATGGGCAGGACATACAAAATGTATTGGTATTATTATTATTTCTTTACTGTGTTGCTCAGACTCAGCAGACACCCATTTCAGCAGACGCTAAGGAAGAAAACCTCTACATTCATTTCAGTAATATTTCTTTGCTGATTATGCATGGTGCATAATTTAGCTGTTACTTGCCAAAATACACATTACAGAGCAGATTAAACACAATGTAGTAGATTGAACATAAGCAGGAAAAGTGACATAGTATCTTGGTTAACTACATAAAGGTCTTGGTTAACTACATAAAGCAGGGCTTATCATAGCTAAGTGAGGCTTAGTCAGGAAAAGGCAGATTTGTAATGGTCAAAATTATATATCTTGTTCAAGTGAGGCTAGTAATGTAGGAAACATAAGGAGAAGCGTGAGATGAGATAAGGGGCAGATAGACTTATAGTAATATTAAGGTAAGGGTGAGACAAGTTATAAGGCAGATGGAATTACAATAGTATTAAGGGAAGGATGAGATGAGATATAGGGCAATTAGATTTATAGTAGTATTAAGGGAAGAGTGAGATGAGATGTAGGACAGATAGAATTGTAATAGTATTAAGAGAGAAAAGTATACTAGTCTAGCTGGGGATAAAGTAATAGCAGGTCTGAGCATAAGAGATATAGATCATATGGAAATCTAGAAGTGGGAGAGAGAAAGAGTATCATGCTAGCCAGGGCAGAGCAAGTGCAGGATCAAATATTCATCAGATGCTGTTTTCGATTCTGATTAAAGGATTTAAGTGTAGAGTCTAGTCTTAGATGAAATGGGACATTACTGCACTTTTGGGAGACATAACATTAGAATAGTGTGCTGCCTGCTGAGTTGTCGGGTTTGATCACACTAAGTTTGTATTCCATGAGCATAGGGTTCTACTTCGTATACACTAAATAACAATATACTTGCCAGGCGTGGGCATTTTTCAGTTTGGTGGATAAGAGTGCATGTGATACTCAGCTGACAGCAAGATAAGCAGTGTATGAGTTCTAACCAAAGGTGTTGTTTTAAGGCTACGTGATGATGTGATCTGTGTGGCAGATTTGCAGCAAATTTAGCTATTTTGTTAGAGCACTACACAAGTAGGTAGACTGGGTTGTTTGAAGACTGATAAGAACTGGGGATCAGAAGAGAATAGTTGAGGGTATGTAGTCTGTGCTAGGCGTATTGCTGTCTTCAGTTAAATAGGGCTTAATCCTGTAGAGGATATGAGTTTTTTAATTTATTTTTTTACTGCTTTTTTTACACATAGATTCATATTTTCATCTATTACTACTCATAGTATCTTGGAGTATGAAACTGTTTTAATTGTGGTGCTACTGGTAGAGGTTAAGTTGAAGTTGTATTAAGTTGAATTTATTGTCATGGTATGATCTGAGAGTAACCAGCAATTACCACTAATGGTAGTATGTTGGTCGGTTCTGTTATTTTTTTTTATTTTTGGTTTATGTTTGCTAGTGTTTGTTTTTGTGTTACCAGTAAACAGCAGCTGTTTTTTTCTTCTTTTTTAGGGTTCAGTTGGAGATGGGAGTTGTTGAGCCATACCTCTACAAAGAAGGATTCTTGTGTAAGTTATTGTAGTTTTTAATTGTTTTTTAGCACCACAGATGAATGCTGTGCAGTCTGAATACTGAATGATTAAGGCATTTGTGTAGGCCATTAATGAAAATATTAAATAGTTCTGGGCCAAGGATGAAGCCTTAAGGAATGCCTACAGATATTGGAGGAAAGGAGGAGATGTCAGATAAACAGCTAGAAAACCATGAGATGGGTGATTTGTCTAGTTGTTTCTAGTCCTAAGGAGGAGAGTCAGTTACTATCAAAAGCTGTAGACAGGATGAGTAGAACTGCTAACACCAGACTACCATTATTGCAATGGAGGTTATTGGAAATACATAAATTAAGAAATGCATAAATGGTATTGTAGTGCAGACAAAAGCCATGTTGGATACGAGACAGCAGATCATTGTCAAGTATAGAGTTTTGTAGCTGCTGATGAATACATTTTTCTAGAATTTTAGATAGACGAGAGAAGATATCAATGAACTAATTGTTACTGAAATCTGTTGATCTCCCACTTTTATGAAGGAGCAAATTATAGGATTTCATACAGAGTAGAGGAACATAGCCCTCTTTAATAGAATTACTAATTAGGACAGACACCAGGAAGGCTATAGCCTCTGCTAATAGTTTAATATATTTGGCAGGAAGATTATCAGGAGTGAATATCATAGATTATAGTTGGAGGATGTTTTTTTTATGATGGAAGTTTGTATAGGTTTAAGGGATATTTTGTTTGGGTGGAGGATCTTCTCTTTTACAGGTAGGAAAGTACAGGGTACATTTATAAGAATGAAGCTACTGTTTGAATAAAGAGATTGTTGAATTAGCTAGCTATTATCTCTAAGAAGTTGGTTGTCACTGTGATTGGTTGTGTAGTGTGGCCGGGATGGATGAGTTTAACTATAGATAACAGAACATTTTAAGGTTGGTTTGACTTGAGTTTTGTTGGCTGGAATAGTAAGATTTTTGTCTTATTTGGTGTTATTTTTGGCCTCGTTTCTAAGCTGTTTGAATTTCTGAAGATTGTATTCAGTTTTGTTTTAATTCCAGTATATCCACATTTTGCATCTATTTTTTTCTTTAACAGCTAAGTTTGTTTTGTTAATCCAGGAGCTGGGTTAAAATTAACTCTCTTATTTCTAACCAGGGAATGTTTATTATGTATCAGTTTTTGTACTTACTTTCCTCACTTGCTTAGAGAAAAACAACTCTTATACTCACTTTCCTCACTTCTCTAGAGGAAAGTAGTTTTTTTATTCAGGCATGTCCAGGAATCAGCTCCCAGTGTTCTCTCCTGTCTATCTGATGAATCTGGGCATCCTGAGGCAATGTAGCAATTGCTTAATGTACACATACAACCCTCTCCTCCTACCACCCAACACCACAACCTGTGAGAGATGCACTTATCTAGCCAAACTGGAGGTAAAGCAATCTCCAACCAAGACTGAACTTGACAGTCAAGAGAAGGTAAACACTTGCACCACACCACACTCATCACATAGTCCCACTAAACCTACACCACCAAAATCTGCACACAGAAACATAAAAACATTCACAGAGGCTCTCAATAATAATCTGCTCAAGCAACAGAGTCTTCCAAAGCAGAAACGCAAACAACCTCCACCCCCCAACACAACTCAAATGACACATAGCCCACAGACTCAGTGTGCCAATAAACCACAGCTCATAAGGCAAACCAATGTACCCAACACACTAGCAATAGATGTCTCTATAGCCAGGCACATTGATGTCCCACTCACCAGGCTAAACAAGGAGAAGGTTACTGTCAGCTGCCTGTCGGGTACCAGAATCTGCCACATAACCCACGCACTCAGGTCACTCCACAAGTACAAATATGACTCTGTAATTGTCCCTGTTGGTGTGAACGATCTGAGATGTACCTCCCTGGACTACATGAAAAGAGACATGGAAGAGCTCTCTGATCTTGTAGTCCAGGCAGGTATGACCTTAGCCCTGGGTAGCATCCTGCCATCACCCAGAATGATACTGCAGTACGAGGACAAAATGATTGACTTCAACAATTGACTAAGCATCTGGTGTCATTCTAAGAGGATCCAGTATCTGTCTGCCTGGGATGACATGGCCGACAGACCACAATGCTTTGCCAGAGATGGCCTGCACCTGTCACCCCTGGGATTCTGAATACTGGCTAAGGCTCTTACCGCCTATATAGTGGCTTTTTTAGGCAAGGTTCAAATGACAAATTCACCACTGTAACAGGAACAGGCAAGCAAAAACTGAGGGTGATGCTACTCAATGCTAGAAGTCTAAATCTCAAAATGCACTCAGTTGAGGCACTCCTTAAAATGGAGAACATCGATATCTGTGCAGTGACTGAGACCTGGTTCAAGGCTCTAGAGCACCCCTGCATTACCAGGCTATAACTCATACCACACTTTTCGGCCAAATAACCTGGACCAAAACACCAAAGGCGGAGGTGTGTCCATATTCATTAAGGATATCCACACCTCCAAGCTCGTTGCGCAGCATAATGCATCCGAGGTTATCCAAGTGCAACTAACTCTGGGAAAAACTGCAATCCAAATTGTAGCTTGCTACAGATTCCCCACCATGCCCCAGGATTCCCAATCCTCTTTTCTTGATATTGTGGAAAACATTAGGGTTCAACCAAACAGCCTAACAATGGGCAATTTCAACTACCCCATCATTAACTGGGAAAACTACTCATGTACCAACTCCCTCACTCAACACTTTCTGGAATTCATAAATTCCAATGCCCTGGATCAACTTATCCACACCCCCATGAGGGGCAGCAATATCCTAGACCTAGTCATTACCGACATGAGTGACCAGTGTTCCACACCTGAAATCAACTCCTTGTTAGTCAGATCTGACCATAAGCTAATAACTCTAGATATCTGCATCCCACCCCCAACCACCATTAAGGAAACCATGGTAAAAAATTTCTCCAAAGTCAACTTCATGCTTCTTAAGACGAACTTCATGACGCCCATGCAGATGGGCAATATAATTACGACTGCTGAATCCTACACAAATGCATTCTATAAGCACTTTCCCGAGTGCATGGATCGTGCTATCCCAAACAGAACCAAGATGCTATCCTCCAAAAAATGGAAGCCAATCTGGTGGTCTGTTGCCCTAAACAAACTCTACAACAGAAGGAAGAAACTGTTGCAAAAGAGAGTAAAATCCCATGAGTGGAGGAGCTGCCTGGTCAGCCTCAATTAGAAGCTGAGATCCCTTATAAGATCCTCCAAAGGTAGCTATGAAAACAAAATTGCCACTGATTCTAAGGGCAACCACAAAGCATTCTATAGCTATGTCACGAATCTCAATGGCAACACCCAGATCTGCACAATGGCATGAAAATTACAGAACCAACTGATATTGCAAACAACCTGGCAGATAGGTTCAGTGCTAACTTTACCCCCCTGTCACCCTCTAAAGGGCCCATATCTATACAGGAAGAATGCAGCGTCCCTGTAATCACATCTATGCAGGTAAAAGCTGCACTCTCTAAAACCAAAAGCACAGCATCCATGGGGCCGGACAACATCCCAGGTTGCATTTTACATGCACTTCAGAATGAACTGGCTTCCAACCTAAGCACCATCTTCAATCTTAGTCTCACATCAGGCTTTGTGCCCACTATATGGTGCACAACAGCAGCAGTTATCCCACTTCACAAAGGGGAAGCCACCACTGATCCTGGGAACTATCACCTTATTAGCCTGATGAGCCAGGTCTGTAAGGCCATGGAACATATCATCATGGAACTCATAAACAAAGACATTGGTAACCTCCAAACTCTGGACCCCACCCAGTTCAGGTTTGTGAAAGGCAAATCATGCCTTGTGAACCTGATCGACTTCTTTGAGGCAGTCACCAAAGCTGTAGACAAGGGCAAGTTGATTCACATAGCCTATCTTGATCTCACCAAAGTTTTTGACACCATCCTCCATTCTGGAATTATAGCTAAACTCACTAAACTAGGTATAAATCTCTACATCACAAGATGGGTTGCCAACTGGCTCAATGACAGAATCCACACTGTAAAAGCTGCAGACTCCAAATCTGACTTCTAACCAGTGACAAGTGGAGTACCACAGGGTTCAGTCCTGGGACCTCTCCTGTTTAGTATTGACTTCTCTGAAGTACAGCCCAACACCGAAGGCCTCTGGCTAATGAAGTTCACAGATGGCTGCAAACTAGAAGCCCTAGTTAAGTCCCCAAATGATGTGGACATCCTACAGAAGGGCCTCACTGAGACAGATGCCTGGTGTCAGAGGCATGGCTTCAAGATCAATGCCAAAAAGTGCATTGTCATCCCCTTTGTTAAAAACTCTGTACCCATGAACTACTACATAAACAGCAGTCTACTTAACACTGAATGTGTGATAAGAGACCTTGGGACCCAGGTGGACAGATAATCACATCGCCACATTAGTCAGGAAATCCTTCTATGTGGCAGCCCTCAACACAAAAGGTTTCTCATCCAGGAAAAAAGAGGTCATTGTTCCCCTCTACTCTGCACTCATTAGACCCATTATAGAGAACAATGCCCCTTTCAGAATGTACCTCACAAGACATCTGCAGCAGCTGGAAAGGCCACAGAAGTACCTCACAAAGAGGATTATGATTACTGGCCTCAAACAGATGCCCTACATTGACCATCTCAAAAAAACTCAAGCTTTACTCTGTAGCATATCGCCTACTCCAAGGAGATCTCTGCCTAACATATAAAGCTATGTTAAACCCAGAGCTGTTGGACATACTACACCTTAGGAAATCCCAATCCCTCCAAGCTTCATGCTCTCGGGACCTACACCTTGTCACCACAATAAACAGGACATGCTGGAGGGATAGATTCCTGTCCCAGAGACTTCCTGTACTCTGGAACAAGCTACCCATCTATGTCAAGCAAAATTCCTCAAGAAAAAAATCTTGATGAGTGGATAGGAAATAGGAAATACACCCCGGGGATCACGGCTGTGACTCTTCTCGACAGGGGTACAGGAATGTAACTTTCTTGGGTGGCATAAGCCAAGAAACTTTGTTGGCTAGGCTTACTTAGGCCCTTGGGCCGATAGCCTAGTACCTACCTATGAACATAGGGAAGTGGTATTGAACAAGGGTACAGCTTCATCTAGTTTTAGTGTTTTTGTAGTTTCCAGTTAATTAATTTTAGAGTACCAGTAAAAGTATCTTTAACAAAGTTTTTTTTTTTTTTGTGCTGTGAGATAGGTTAAAGCAGTTAGTTTTGGGGTATAATATTCTTTGCAAGATAGGTGGGTAGATGGTCACTTAGATAGGCTGGGAGGGAAATATGGAATACATCTTAGCTCATGTAATTGTGAGGATCCAGTCCAGGGTAATTTGTATGTTGTTCTTGTGTTTTAGCACATTGAAGTGTGCGTAAGGTGAGTAATGCCACAGAGGTTGATGTAGCTGGAGGATTTGATTTTACTGTTAGCCAATCAATATTAAAATCTCCCAGTAGGATGATTTATTGACAAGTACATGAGGAACTCAAGAGAGGAGTTCATCAGTTGCATCAGTGTTATTTCCTAGAGGATTTACATTCCTATTGTTGTTATATAACTTTTTATTGTTTATTTTTAGGCTAGACATCAGAATTTTGGCATTCTCAATATTTTGGGCTGAGGGGGAGGTCAATTCATGAATAGAAGTGGCTGAGTTTTTGTTTATGTATTATAGTACCCTGTTTGCTTTTTTTATTTAGTGCAAGGAAGTTAGAGACTGGGGGAATCAATTCTTCTTCAGTTTTAGTGATGTGTCTATGGATGTGATTTTGTCAAGTAGGTGATGGACAATCAAGGCATGTCGCTGAGGCAGTTTGTTACAGATAGTTCTAAGGTTACTATTAAACAGGAGTAGTCAGTCCTGTAGAATATGTTGAGAGTGGTAATAATGGTGAGTAGGATGGGGGTTGAGACAGGGGTCCTGGGATAGAATGGATGTCACCTGAGAGTAGTGGTTTTACCAAGTGAGGCTGTTGGGTAGATAGCTATTTATGTCTGTTTTTTAGTGGAATGATAGACTTAGTATAATTTGAATTGTGAGTGAAGTGGGGAAGTTTGTTGTAAGAAAGGCTGGAAACTGTGGGGGCTGTCCAGATGTACTTATGTTTGAAATCAGTGTGGAGGTACAGGAAGGTATCTATGTACACTGAGGTAGGTACTGTGCAAGTGCATTCGGGAGGAATGATAGCAATACATTTAGTATTAGCATTTTTAGAAAGAAATCAGGAAAGACTGGGCTAGGAGAGAAATTCTGCTTGTTTGAAGGTAAAGGTTTCCTGATTGTTGGTTAGGATGGTAGGAAGGTAAAGGTTTTCTGATTGTTGGTTAATATGGTAGGAAGGTAAAGGTTTCCTGATTGTTGGTTAATATGGAAGGAAGGTAAAGGTTTCCTGATTGTTGGTTAATATGGAAGGAAGGTAAAGGTTTCCTGATTGTTGGTTAATATGGAAGGAAGGTAAAGGTTTCCTGATTGCTGGTTAATATGGAAGGAAGGTAAAGGTTTCCTGATTGTTGGTTAGGATGGAAGGAAGGTAAAGGTTTCCTGATTGTTGGTTAATATGGAAGGAAGGTAAAGGTTTCCTGATTGTTGGTTAATATGGAAGGAAGGTAAAGGTTTTCTGATTGTTGGTTAGGATGGAAGGAAGGTAAAGGTTTCCTGATTGTTGGTTAGGATGGAAGGAAGGTAAAGGTTTCCTGATTGTTGGTTAATATGGAAGGAAGGTAAAGGTTTCCTGATTGTTGGTTAATATGGAAGGAAGGTAAAGGTTTTCTGATTGTTGGTTAGGATGGAAGGAAGGTAAAGGTTTTCTGATTGTTGGTTAGGATAGAAGGAAGGTAAAGGTTTCCTGATTGTTGGTTAATATGGAAGGAAGGTAAAGGTTTCCTGATTGTTGGTTAATATGGAAGGAAGGTAAAGGTTTCCTGATTGTTGGTTAATATGGAAGGAAGGTAAAGGTTTCCTGATTGTTGGTTAGGATGGAAGGAAGGTAAAGGTTTTCTGATTGTTGGTTAATATGGAAGGAAGGTAAAGGTTTCCTGATTGTTGGTTAGGATGGAAGGAAGGTAAAGGTTTCCTGATTGTTGGTTAATATGGAAGGAAGGTAAAGGTTTCCTGATTGTTGGTTAATATGGAAGGAAGGTAAAGGTTTCCTGATTGTTGGTTAGGATGGAAGGAAGGTAAAGGTTTCCTGATTGTTGGTTAATATGGAAGGACGGTAAAGGTTTCCTGATTGCTGGTTAGGATGGAGGAGTTTATATGACAGGAGGCGGGAATCTAGGAAGAAATGTGTGGGAGAGCCATTTTACCCTCTCGGGTCTTTTTGTAAGACATGTGAAACCAAGACAGTGCCAAGTGGGAAAGCTTGTTGGAAAAAAGTTCTCCGGGTAGATTTTTGTGAAATAATTTTGATAGTATCATAACTGGCCAGAATTTTTCATATGGTTTCTGGTGTTTCTCAAACTGAGAATGGCAGCTGTGGTACTATGTCTGAGACCAAAACATTTTAGGTGGTGGAGATGATGCTATTATTAATGAGATGTTTTAACAGTTGGGAATGGATACATGTTTCCAAAGTGTTTAACAGAGGTGTTAATATAGCTATAGGCTAGGATATGCCTGCTTTGTGTAGGGGTATAATAAAAGACATTTCCAGACAGTTGAAACATAGTTTTTTCAACTAGAACAGCTTATAAGGATAGAGGCAGGGTAGGATTATTTTAATGATTTATGATGCATTTAAGAATCAAAATTGCAATCCGTCACATTCCAAAGACATTTAAGTACTTACATTTTCAATCTGTGCTGCAGTGAGAGCTGATCACAAAACTCAAAATGAGAACAGCCCCCTGGATTACCAAAGAGAATAAAAATAAAATAGCAGCAAGGAACAGAGCCTGGAATCTTTGGAAAGCTACTAAAACCCCAGCAGCTAAGGAATAATTCCAAAAACTTAGAAACGATGTAAAAAAACACTCCTTCTAGATAAAAAGAATTATTTCATACAGCTACAAAACAGGCACCAAAACAATCCCAAAAAATTCTGGGCAGGAATAAATAACTTAATCCACCCCAGCAAACCCTCCACACCATCTTCTACCTGCACTAGCAAAATCACAAATATACCAGATATCTTCAACAAATTCAACAAATGTTTTATAAAAACAATCTCCAGCCTTATTCAAAAACTGTCCACATCCACCATCACTAATAGCTCTGTACCTATACATAGACCCAAAACAACTTTCCGATTTCAACCCATCCCTACCTACTATATCAAAAGGCTGCTAACCAAACTTAAACCTACTACATTTGCAGCTGATGGCAGCCCTGCTGAATACCTTCAGTTGGCTTCCAACGAAATTGCCTTCCCAGTATCCATCCTTTTAAGCAGATCTATTTCAGAAACCACTATTCCACCTATCTGGAAGACCTCCTATATCATCCCCCTCCATAAAGCCGGTACCTCCACCAACCCCACTAACTATTGCCCCATTGCCATCCTGTCTCCACTAGCTAAAATACTTGAAAAATGTGTGCACCACCAACTCACACCATACCTACTGAACAACCAACTTCTCTCTCCTATCCAGTATGGATTTCGGCCTGCTCGCAGCATCACCACTGCCCTACTTTCTTTCACAAACTCCATCAACCAAAACAAACACACAGGCAACTTAACATCTGTCATATTATTGGACCTGTCAAAGGTCTTTGCTATCTTCAACCATCCTAAACTACTTCATGCCCTTACTAACCTGGGCCTTAGTAACCATGCATTAGCATGATTTCAGAATTACCTACAGGGAAGACAACAAGCAGTTTGATGGCACTACAACCTATCCTCACTGCTACCTGTCACCACAGGAGTCCCAGAAGGGGCCATTATAGGACCCCTCCTATTCTCCATTTTCACCAATAATCTTCACAGCATCTGTCAAGATGCAACTGTTATTCAATATGCTGATGATTCAACTCTAGTCTCTTCAGCCATTGATAATATGGAACTCCTGTCCATTACCCAAAAAGTCTTCCAAACTATCAAATCCTGGTTTCTTAACAAAAACCTAATACTAAATTCCCCAAAAAAGAAACTTCTAGTATTTAGTCCAAAGAAATCAGCCACAATACCCAGCCCATTTAATATTGTGTCCAGGGATGGGACTATTATCTCCCCAGACACTCATACTAAACTGCTAGTAGTGATCATTGATAATAATCTCAAATGTGATCTGCATATACATTAAATCATTAAAAACCTCCACAAAAAACTAGGTAGTGTATATGAAAATAAACCATTTCTAACCCAAACCGCCAGGACAACAATTGCTCAAACTCACCTCCTCTCTACTCTATTCTACGACTCACCCATTTTCACCAACCTACCCAGAACAGAAATTGCCAAGCTCAACACCTGCTACAATCAAATTGCCAAATTTGCTACCAGTGCCCCCTACCGAACCCACCACTGCCATTCCCTAAACCGGCTTGACTGGCTTGAATTGCCTAATCTCCTTTCCTTTCATAACCTTTCCTTTGCACACAAACTACTACTACATCCAAATAAAACTGCAGCACTGGCCAAACTACTAAAACTACATACTCACCCCAGACAACTATGTACTAGTGATAAAAAGCTAATCAAGGTCACCAAGAGCAAAAACACAGCAGGGGACTACCTCTTCCCTAATTATACAGATAAAACTTGGAACTCCCTACCCTCTGCTATTACCTCAACAGACTCAAAAGTTACATTTAAAAGACTACTCAAAGAACACCTAAAAGTCATATAGATGTGTTTATGTTCACCCCCAGGCTAACCTCCCTAACCATATCAACTCTCTTCTCTAATCTCCTGGTCTTTGTTTCAGAACTATACCACTAAGAGGAACTCCAACTTTTTTTTTAATTTCCAGCTTCCTCACAGTGTCACCTCTACACCTGTCCTCTCAGTAAGTACCTATACATATAGACATAAAATAAGTTAAGCGCTTTCGTCAGTTGACTTCATCAGAACAAGAATATAAGGTGAACCATACTCTTATATATACCAAAACTGCTAATTAATCCTAATAATTCCATCAATTATACAATCAAATCTTAAAAGGGAAATTTTATACAAAATGAAATATTTAAAAAAATATATGTATATACATGTAAATTAAACCTCATTGGTGAAACTGAAAAGATGTATACATATAAACATAACAAATGTAAAAAATTCATAGTAAAACTACATCTATGTTTATATGTATACATATTTTCAGTTTCACCAATGAGGTTTAATTTACATGTATATACATATATTTTTTTAAATATTTCATTTTGTATAAAATTTCCCTTTTAAGATTTGATTGTATAATTGATGGAATTATTAGGATTAATTAGCAGTTTTGGTATATATAAGAGTATGGTTCACCTTATATTCTTGTTCTGATGAAGTCAACTGAACGCTTAACTTATTTTATGTCTGTCTATCAATAAAGTGTGGTTTGAGGTTGAAGGATATTGGCTACGTGGTGTTTTCGTTTGGATTTTGGTTGGAGCTTCACCTTGGCACTATTTGGTTGACCTATACATATAGGGGACTAAAACACTGCTAGGCACAGTTTTTTATAATTTTCTTTTCTTTCCCCATCTTTACACATGCTTGTATACTTAGCCTATATATCTTACCACTTAACTCTGTTGTTTTACCTACTACTATCATCCTGACTACGTCAAACTTGTATACAATCTAACTGTATAAAACTGTAAAAGATGCAACTTTCAAGATGCAACTCTCAGCTTTGTATCTTATTCTATAATTCTTACTTATGTATTGGCTCATTCTAACTGCAAAAGATCCTTAAAGATGTTTTTTTGTTATTCAATGCATCTAATTTTAATTTTCATGCTTATGTACTGTCTATGGAAATATGACTGCTGCTCCTTATAACTGCTTGTAATTGATTTGTGGAGCTTTTCTCCTCGGGCCTCCATTGAAAATGGACATGTATCCAGTTGGATTCTCCCTGTCAACAAATGTAAAATAAAATAAAGATAATAATAAATAAACAATAACTGTGTTTCAGTACATTGCCATAAATCAAAAGATCATTTTATGTCTTACATTAATGTCTCAAGAGTAATCTGTAAACAGGTTCTGATATGTTAGTAATATATATCATGATGTAATTTATTTTGATTTGTACTGTAGTACTATAATTATGGTCGAGGGATCAGAGCAATTATCACTGAGCAGCACAGGCAAGCACTTCAGGCTCATACTGCATTAACTACAATAACCTGGTCATTACCAACATAGGCAACTGGTGTTCCACCCTGGAGGTCAAACCCTCGCTGGTTAGATCTGACCATAAACAAATCACTCTGGATATCCCCATTCTGTCACCACCCCTGGTCAAAGAAACCACCGTAAAAAACTTTTCAAAAGCAAACTTCACTTTACTTAAGACCGAGGTGGGAAGTTTCAAAGCCTCCATGCTAAAGGATAATGCTATCCAAGCTGCAAAATCCTTTACTAATGCACTCTACGGGCACCTACAAGAATGCATGGATCATGCTATCCCAAACAAAACCAAGACTCACTCCTTCAAGAAAAGGAAACCAGTCTGGTGGACCCTTGCCATAAACAAGCTATACAATAGAAGGAGAAAACTAGTACAGAAAAGAGTAAAATCCCAAGAAGGGAAGACATCCTTGATCAGTATCAGCAAGAAACTACATTCCCTCATAAAATCATCCAAGGCTAGCTTCAAAAGAAAAATTGCCATGGACTCCAAAGATAATCACAATGCATTCTTTAGCTATATCAAGAATCTAAGTGCCAATTCTCATATCTGCTCAGAGTTAGTCCAGAATGGCACAAAATACACCGAACTGACCAATATAGCCAACATCTTGGCAGACAGATTCAGTGCAAACTTCACCACCCTCTCACTCCCAAAAGGGTCCATAACTATAACAGAAGAATGTAGTGCCCCTGAAATCACAGACACTCAGGTTAAAACAGCCCACTCAAAAGCCAAAAACACAGCATCAATGGGACCGGAGGGTGTCCCAGGCTGTGCCCTACATAAGCTCAAAGATGAACTAACCCCTCACCTAAACACACTGTTTAAACTCAGCCTCTCCACAGGCTACATGCCCACAGAGTGGTGCACAGCAATGGTTATTCCGCTCCACAAAGGTGGAGCCACAACAGACCCCAGGAACTATCACCCTATAAGCCTGACTAGCTTGGTCTGCAAAACTATGGAGCGCATCATCATGGATCTCATTAACAGAGACATTGGGAACCTCCAAACACTGGACCCTACCAAGTTTGGCTTTAAGGGCATATCATGCCTCCTAAACCTGGTGGACTTCTTTGAGACAGTTACCAAGGCTATAGAGAAGGGAAAGGTGGTCCACACAGCCTACGTAGACCTCGCAAAGGCCTTTGACACCATTCCCCACTCAGGTATTATAGACAAGCTCACCAACCTGAACATAAACCCCTACGTCATGAGATGGGTTGCAAACTGTCTCACGGACAGAACCCACATAGTAAGAGTTGCGGGAGTTAGGACTGACTCTAAACCAGGGCTCAGTCCTAGGATCCCACCTGTTCGGCATATACTTCTCAGAGGTACAGGCAAGCGCAGGAAGACTATGGCTGACCAGGTTCGCAGACAACTGCAAACTAGGGGCTATAATTGACTCTCCAGCTGACAAAGGCATCCTCCAAAAGGGTCTCACCTAGACAGATACCTGGTGTCAAAACCATGGCCTCAAGCTAAATGCCAAAAAGTGCACAGTCATCCTCTTTGGAAAAAACAAAGTACCCACAGACTACCACATAGATGGTAGCCCCCTAAATACGGAAGATGCAATAAGGGATCTGGTGACCCAAGTAGAGAGTAACCTCTCCTTTGATAATCACATTGCCAAAGTGGTTAGAAAATCCTTCTATGTGGCCCACCTAATCACAAAAGGGTTTGCATCCAGATCGAAAGAGATCATTGGGCCCCTCTGCTCATCACTCATCAGACCCATCATAGAGTACAATGCCCTATTTGGGATGTACCTTACAAGACACTTGCAAGAACTGAAAAGACCACAGAAGTACCTCACTAAGTGGATCGCTGGCCTCAAGCAGATGCCCTATGCAGCTCGACTGAAGAAACTCCAGCTGTACTAGGTTGTATACCGCCTACTTAGAGGTGATCTCTGCCTGACATACAAGGCCATGTCCAACCTAGAATTGATGGACAAGCTCCACCTAAAGAAAACCATATACCCTCGAGCCACACGCTCCAGGGATCTAAACCTCACCACAACAATAAATAGGACGTGCTGGTGGGATAGATTCCTGTCCCAGAGACTTCCCATGCTCTGGAACAAGATACCAATCTACATTAGGCAGAGCTCCTCGCTAACCCTCTTTAAGAGAATCCTTGATGAGTGGATAGGAAACAGAACGTTTACCCCGGGGATCACTTCAATGGCTCTGCTGGACAGAGGCACAGGGAACTAATCTAAGGGGGCGGCGAAAGCCAAAACATTCTGGCTAGGCTTATAAATGCTTTTGGGCAAATAGCCTAGTACCTACCTATGAACCTAAATATATATTTATACTTCACAAGACAGACGGATAATGTAGTACAATGTCATTTGCAATTATTTCCATGGTAGTTGCGACAAAAGTATAAGAAGTCCTGTTCTCAATCCTGCTCTCATTATAAAAGATAAAACATGCATTTACACATTTTAACACAACACACCTATCCAAACTGCAGCTTTCTCTTCAATGTGCAGTAAAACTTGGCAAATTATTTAGCTACGGTATATTCACACACACACACACACACACACACACACACACACACACACACACACACACACACACACAATATACTGAAATTTTAAAGTGCTATTAATTCAGAAGGAATGCATCTAACACATGTATCATGTAACAAAAGGGTGAAGAAAGGAAAAATAATTAGTTCATTAAAATAAAAAGTGACTGTTACTTAGCCTTTGTTTTATGTCACACTATCTAATAATAGTGAATGTTCGTACCCTGCAAGGAATTAAAGAAAGCTGATGGCTGACAAAGTTTCAGGTCAGCAATGATGCTTGATTCTGTTTGGTGAACATTAATCAAACACGCATTACCGGTCTGCTTATTATTCCTTGAGTTTGGTCCTGCTAATGTAACTAAAAAACATGTTCACAGTAGCACTACTGGCTTTGCTCATTATGGTTTCACCATACATTGTTGTTACTTAAAATGATACTTTTTTTTCTTTTTTAATTATTATATTGCATTTCTTCCCTCACAATCCCATACAATCTCCTGTTGTTCTCCCAGCTTCCACTCCCTCCTAGTCCCAAATCACTTAATTTATCCATCTTGTTATCCCTGGCATAACTCTTTGCTGAATAGGGCCACCTGATTCCTATGTTGGTCATTATTAATGGTAACTTCTTCATAGCTCTAGATAGGGAGCTAGAAATTATGGGATGCAGTTTAGTATAAGCAAAAGTAACGGATTATTTTTATAAAACACATTCCCTGGGTTCCAATATTTATCTAGGGTACTGAATTATTTGAGGTAAACACACATAATGATTTAAGTGTTTGCTCAATTTTTTCATTTTCTAGACATGCAGATTCAGTGGCCTCGAAGGCTAATAAACAGCTTAGTGTATTATTGAAAAATGTCATAAGAAATAGCACATACTTAGTACACTCATATAAAACATTTGTTAGACCTGTTCTGGAGTATAACAATGCCTTTATTACTTACAATAATACTCAGTTGAATAGATAAGAGTTAGTAAAAAATATTTACTGAAGCGTTGAATCTTTATCTTATTTATGTTAAAATTATAGATGCAAAAAAATCTGTTTCCCATCCATTATTGTCATTTCAGAGGTAAGTTGATATTGGCTTATAAAGCTTTTAAGGACAGTGTTCTTTCAGCAATTAGGAATTTATTTATCAGTGAATGTACAAAAAGGCATAGACATACAAATTGTGCTTATATAATAAAGAGTTTAAGTACAACTATAAAAAGGTCCATATTACTCAAACAATATCAGTATCATGGATTATTTTAAATCTAATTTAGACAAATGGATGGGTAGTTGGTTATATGATTCAAGCTTTATGGAAACAGTGTTTCTATATGGCCTTAGAGTCTAAACACAGAATGATTACCATATGAACATTTCCATGGTGATTGTTCAAATTCTTCTGCTAAGAAACTAGCTAGAGTTGTGACATTTGAGATATAATCAATGCCTCCATAATTTGAGCAGATATCCTATGATATGCCTGGTGGTTGTACAGGAATTAGGCTTTCCTAAATCATCCCCACAGGATGTAAGAGCTAACTCAATGTTGGCTGTTCCATCCTATCCTCACTGCTGACCCTTCAAACAGCCAAAGTCTAATTTTAACCTTGGCTGACCTGCAGCATAAATGGACAACCTGCTTCTGTACCACTGTGTGGCCCTATTTTGTTTAAACATTCTATTTCTTTTCTTAGATTTTTTTTTTTATTTTTGTTTGGTTTGCCAGCTCAATGATTTTCATTTAGTCTTATTCTCATGTGATGTAGTGATTTTATTTACTTATTATACAATAACAGATTAATTCAATATGTCATTATTCTTATATCTGAGTGCAGGCATTTCTATAATTTTCATTAAAGACTAAAGTCTTCCTATTTTAATTTAATCACCACTCCTTTTTAGGTTAATTAGTATTCTCAAACTTACTACAATATTGTGCTCTGCACTGACATAGTCACATGCCTAATATATGTTACTCATGCCAACTGTAAAATCTTTTAGATCATCATATTAGTTAACCGAGACTAATATAGTGTTATCCATAAATGGATAGATACTGCTAAAACTATTAGAGATGTGTTAAATCAAGTAAATTTATGCTATGCTCTTCTTTTGTTAATGCAAATTTAAGTAGGTAAGAAGTTTTATATATATATATATATATATATATATATATATATATGTGTGTGTGTGTATATATATATATATATATATATATATATATATATATATATATATATATATATATATATAGCTGTGTGTGTGTGTGTGTGTACATTTGAAAGAAGTGCTCATTAGAAAAAAAATAATGGATGAATACCAACAGATATAAACATATTCTGCAGAATCCTTTCTATCAGTGTGGTTAATGCCATATGAAGTAACATAGGATTTGTAAGTTTCATGACCATATCCAACTTTGGCACAAATCTGGTTCCATTTCAAAGGGTGGCACTGTTTTTCATCAGAACTTAACTCCTATTTCTTACATTCATTTTCATTCTGAAGACAGAAATGTTGTACTAGTTATCTTATTAAATGTAATAACCAGTGAGTAACCTGAGAGTGCATTTCGTTATATTGGTTTTAATGGATATGTTTACTATGGCTTTCATAGAGCTTTATTGGGTATGTCAAAAGCTACAACAGATACTTTTCCATGTGCTGTTTCATACAGTAAACTGGATATCAAATGACTGCCTGCTACCCAGCTGTGTCTGAATTGGTAGAGAAGGATAGTTTGGCTTGTGTTTCAGATAAAGAACTTTGTATTCAGCTGCTTTAAGTTTATTTTTATTCATAAGACATGTGTTCCTATTTTTCTTTTTATCACAATGTTTCTAACACTGCTCCAGGATTGCTTTATAACTCAGAAGGACTGGATCTTCTCACTACTGATGCGAACTAATCTTTCAGCACTCTCACCTGTACTTGGTTCATGATGATTAGCTTCTCTTTCCCGGTCTCACAGTACTGACGCAGTATTTATTTGCCATTTAAGTACCATTCTGTCACAGACATTAACAAAGAAAATTTGAATATTTCTATCATATAGTTGCTTATTGCTTAAAAAACATTAGATGGTTTTGTGGCATTCATTAAATCATCTGCTGTAATCTGGAACATTTAGCTGAAAAGTGCACTAAGGGATAAAAGGCCATATTGCAAATGCAAAATTTAGATAAGAAATGTAATTACCAGATGATTAAACCATGTGGTTGAAAGGATGAAGAAGAGAAGATGAGGGGACCTCAGACAGTATCAAAAGTAGACTAACTGTGTGGTTGATGGGGCAGGCAGGGAGTTCAGGGTATCTGTCATACAGAAGACATATATAACTTAGTGGAAGTTAAAGAAGGTCAGAAGAATAGTGTGTAAAAGCCAGATGCATAAATTATACAATAATTATATATGGTATGATGTAAGTAGCTGTATTTGGGATATACTCATGTAGGGAGCAAACTGGAATGGGGATGGGGCAGACAGGCAAGTTGCAAATAGATTGAAAACAGCAGGTAGCAACAAATCCAGGAGAAAACAGTGTCTTGGCTGACAGAGAAGGGCATTCAAAAGCAACTAGTAAAGAAAAGTACAGGACAAACAGAAAAGGAGAGGAGGCATTAGTACAGGCCTTTAGCTTCAAATCCCTCAGGTGTTGTTCTGAGAATCAGTTCTTTTAACATCAAGATGTTATCATTTCAACACAGAAGGTCATTCATGCTTTTAGTCTCAGAAAAGTTAATTACATATAAGTAGGCGAACTTGAATTCTTTCAATGAATTTTTAAAGAGCTTGTTTGACAAAGTCAAGAACCTTATCATTTTGACCTAAAGGCAAAAGGAGAATTAATATATATTATGGCAGGCAGCTCATCGGCTTATTTTCCAGGAACTAGGTGCAGCTTTAACAGAGTTGCAAGCATATAAAGTGAATGCAATCATTTGGAAAATGGACTCTGATGCCTTAGCATTGTTAGTAAATGGTGAAGTACACTTGAAAAAGATATGAAAATGTAACAAAGATGTAAGAGTTAAAGATGCAGAAAATCACAAGACTGAACATTATGAATACCACCTTTCTTCCATTAGGGACACATGAACATATATATACAACTACACCATTGAAAGTGTGTAGCTGATCTTTTTGAATTATGCTATATATCCAAATGGGGATTTCCTTCCTTTCTTAAGCAAAATTAATGACACATATTGGTAATCAAAAGTATGCGATTTCTGAAGAGTTTTAATAAAATAGGGTTTAATGGAAAATCAGACAATAACTGCTGTTTAATTTACAATATCTTTTTTTCAGTCAGGAATATAAATTAAAGTATGTTTTCATGTTATCGGAAATTAAATGAAATGTTTAACTGTCATAATACTAAATTTGCTCATTAAAACCTATGTAACCTTTTTGTATACTTCTAGTTAACACCATAGCTCCTTATGGCATCCAGTCCTTTTTTGGATCTTTCTTCTCTAATTAAGAGACTTACCAGCTAACAAAAGGCAGTATTAGAAAGGGCAAGGTGCAGTTAAGAAAATGACACAGAGATTGTTTATCTGGGATGTCCTGCAGTTTGCCACTTATTATTCATATTTTTATATTTATGTTAATATTTTTATAACTGGAATACATACATGTTATTGAGTGGTATGGTATAAAATGCAATTATTATAGACAGGAGCATTGAGTGTTAATGTCCATTTATATCACACTATATTGGAGATATTGCTATTTTTTTTGTAATTATAAAAATAAACAATATTTCCATATGTGGTCGATACCTCAAAAAAAAAAAAAAAGAAAGAAAGAAAAACAAGTCACTTTATAAACCATTGCATGTCATTAGGTGAAACCTTAGATGTTGTTGAAGAAAACTGTTATTGATATTTGCACTGTAAATTGCTTATCATAAGAGATATTCAGTGTTATTTAGATTGCTAATTATACAATTAAGCACATGTTATCAGATTTCTGTAAATATCTAAATAAACATGGGACATAGGAATCCAAAAAGAAACCAGGATGCAGGAAAAAGGATCCTTCAACAAAGTAGTCAAAATATGAAGCAAAAACAGAAGAAGGATCCAGACCATGGCAAATAAAATCATATATTTAATATGAAAAAAGATACAGGGTAAGCGCTTTCGCAGCTGCAAGCTGCTTCATCAGACAACTATTACAAAAACAAACCCTATACAAAAAAGCAGAATTTAAACTCTTAATTTGGTCCCAAACCCCTGTTTAATTCTTCCTCATCTACCTCTGTGTTACTTACCCAGCAGGGTTAACAATGCACTGTTTGAAACTTCACAGAACGTTTGAATAAAGGATTCTTCTCAGTATGTTTCCCATCTCTACATACAGCAACTCCACTACAGGCCAAATGAGCAAGGGAAACAGGATAGAGGGAGATAAATTAGATTTGAACCAGAATGGTAGCTCCATCAGGACACTTAGCCTCAGACATTGCTGTGATTAAATGCACAGTGAAATTTCTCGCAGCACTGAAGAAAGATAAAGCTGCAGACATCACTCTTATAAAGGACACCATTGCAAAATACCACACGTGGTTTGAACAGCTGGGTAATATTTTGTCAGAGCAGCATCAAGAGATGAGGAAATAAGCCGAGTCTGAAACAAGCCACTCGAGGGAGATTATGGAGCTGAAGACCTGTATCTGGCAGTTTGAAGGTAAAGAAGAGGACTTAGAGAATAGGTCAAGATGTTACAACTTACAAATCATAGGTTTTTCAGACAGTTATGAAGGAAGGGATATTTTCCAGTTTCTAAAGAAGGAACTGTGTAGTTATTGAAGGAAGAAAGCCCCCCTATATTGCAAAGATCCCACAGAGTAGTTGCTAGGCAAGTCAACTTCTTTGAACTGAGACATATAATCTTCATATGTCTTGATTTTAATGATAGATGAAAATCTTAAGGGACACTGGTTATCAGGACACCAACTTGGGGAGGACACCCTGTACAAATTGTAACTGACTACAGTACCACACTTTTTGCCAAACTGAAAGCCTTAGCTCCCTTCTTACACTGAGCAGGAGAGCTTAGTTTCTGGGTCTTCCTAAGGTACCCAACTACTTTGCTTTTGGTTAAAGAGACTCAGCAATTCTCACTTCAGATCCCAGCAGATGCAGACACTTTCTTACAGGACTGGTCTGAGAACCATTAAATGTCTTATGTAAAAGGGGTAAAAAGCTCAGGTGAGGTCAACTAGGTCAATAATAATGGAATGACACACTTCTTTTATGCTATCTAGATATCCGCAAGGGTAAAAGGGAAACTGACAGCAACTTAGCTCAAGGCAGCTAACCAAGGTCGGGGGGGGGGTATGCCAATGACTATTTGGGAAAGACACTGCTCCTTCCAGTAATCTCCCAATAAGTGAACAATTAAACTCCTAACTCAAGAAGAGAGAAATTGATGAGAAAGATTATTCTCACTCCAGATGATACTAGAGAGATTGAGGAATCTTGGTTGCAACCGAATAATGATGTTCCTTCCAAATCTTCTTAAGCGTTTTTCTTCCTCATTTACTTTAGGATTGTAGGAAGAAGATGATGTAAGAAGTTTAAAGACTATATGAGAATTCTCGGTCTCTCTCTCTCTTTTTTTTTTTTTTTGATATGCTTGTAATCGCTATGGTTTGAGCTTCAGGGTTAATAGTAAGTGAATGCCAACCAATCTTCCTCTCAAACCACTCAATGGTCTGTATAGATATGATACAGGGGGAAAGAAAATGAAACCTCCTGCTGAAAATCTGATGAAACATGAAAAAAAGACAGGCCATTTCAAAATGGATAACATCATTTTGGCACTCTCGCAGAGATTAGACAGATATCATGGGGGAGTTGTGGCTTTGTTTCAAATCAGCTTTCAACGATTTAAGTATACATTTGCATAAAGCCCTATTACATACCAGGAAAATGACACTCCAGAGGCTCAAAGCAGAACTGGTTAATTTGGTCAAGAATTGCCAGTGCTCCAGTTGTTGGAACAAGGCCATGAAAACTCAAATACATGACCATAAGGCACAAAATATGAGGGTGGATAATTAGAGATAATACATGTTGTTGTTCTTCTTCTTTCGGCTTTTCCTGGTTAGCGGTCACCACAGCAGAACTCCAGTCCACTAATGATTGGCAGTAGATGTTTATGGTGCCAAGGTGCCAGCCCGATGCCCAACCTTCAGCGAAGGCACGCCCATTCATGCATGTCTTTCGAACGCCACTCGACCGCAGGGAGGACATATGCAAAACATTTTTAGGGGCATATAGGCTAACTTTCCCCAAAGTTATTGAACTGGAAGAAAATGCTTTGATAGAGGATATAACTAATAGTCATGGTTCTTCATGACCTAAATGGTGTATTCACCACTGCTAGAGAGATAATTCTAAGCTATTTATTTGGACTACAAAAAACACAAAACTTGGCTCAATCAGCCTCACATAACACATGTTCTAGGTTTTTAGGAAAATGACCATTAGTGGCATAGTTCTGAGCAAAGTAATGTCATAAGAAGAGATTTAAAGCTACATGAAAATAAGGGGGCTATTAAAACCATAGTCAGTGGTAAGGCCAAAAGATCAGATGAGTTAATACAGGATTTTGTCCAAGCCATGCAAATCCTAGAGACTTTTTTGTGGCTTAACACCCTGATCCTGCTATCAAATTTCTTGTTTTTCCTCCCATTTGACCTAAATGGTTTGCAGTCAATTGTATGGTTTCTAAAGCTTTTCATTTGTGACTAATATCAAGATAACATGTATTCTTATAAATGTTATTTTTGTCATATATGTACATATGGTTTAAGCTCTGTTTTTTTAGGTTTTATTTCTATTTTTATCTAAAGTTTTGAGTGTTGGAATAAAGTTTCTATTATTGTTAAAAAATAATAAAAAATTAAAGACTGGGTTACTTCCAGCATGACCGTCCGGTATTAAAAAATATCTAAACGAACATGCATTCAGAGTGGAATTTTCTACTCTCATGTGATAGCTTATGTCGGGTTAACAAAAGTGTTCTAACAATATATGTCTAGGTTGTACAGTTTCCAAGGTATGACAATTTGTTTATGAAAGTTTAGCAAAAATATATCTCCTGGTTTGTGTGCATTATCATATATTATAGCAGCTATGAATACACTTATTATCATTACCACTGTAAAGAGCACTTCTTACTGATAACACCATTATTTGTACAGCCTAATGGCTCTAATAGTTCACAAAATATTGACATTTCTTTGTCTTATGCTTTTACACTGATTTTTCAGAAAATGCTCTGAAATGCAAAGATGTCTATAGGCTGCTAGCGGTCTGACATTTCACACCTTACAGGTGTTAATAAGTTAAGCATCATCTTCAGGTCTATGTCCATGTACTGTCAAAGTGGGGTCATAAATTCAGATTAAAAGGTAAGAAAGGAAAACATCTTCTACTAGATGAGCTATGGACAGACCTTGCTCTACGTACTATGGATGTTGAATACAGGTGATGGTCCTGTTTTAGTAGCGACTGTATGCCTTGCAGAGCACTGAATCTGAGGAATGGTATACCTCTGCACAGACTAATATAAAGCAGCAATTGCTACAAAGTGTTCTTTATCTGTCCCACCCATAGTGGTGGGGAATTGCATGTATATATTGGAGAGGAATTATAATTGCCATTTTGAAGGAGCAGTTCTTGTAGGTATATGAAAGGAAAGAGGAAAGAAGAGAGAGAAACCTTTGTTACTATTTCCTCAATTATTTCCTTATTTAAAAAGATGACTTTGAAACTTATTTTTATTGGTAAATGAAAACTCAATTTCTTATATGAAAGCTTGTTTTTTGTTTGTTGAGTCTCCATTCAATTATGAGTCAAGCCATGGCCAAAACTGAGCCTCACTGAGATGAATGGCAAGATGTACAAGGTAAGTTATTTATCTGACGCTAAACTAACAGGCTAGAGGTTAAAACTTTTTTATTGGGAATGTGTTAGGGTACCATATTCAGGGTTTGTAGATTGCATTACAGTACTAAGTAAAGCATTTAATGTACAAACATTTCAAGCTTCAAAGCTGGTACTGATAAGATTGGTTGAAGGGAAGTTAAATAAAAGAATTTTATTAAAGAAAAGTGTATATTCTAGATTACTTAAAGTGTTACAGGTTTGAAAAATATTTCATTTTTGTTTATATGTTGTTCCACACATTGAGATTTATACAGAACTGAGCTTGAAATTTATTTCTATATTGATAAATAGTAGTTCCATGGATAAAACAAGAAGGGTGAAATTAAATAGCATTTGCCAGAAAAGTGATAACCTAAATCTAAGTGTTTGAGCTAAGTGGTAGTGCTAGGCAGTTTAGGAAGAGGGTTAAAGCTACAAACTAATAATAAAGTCATCCTGTAGGCCTGAATTCAGTTACCTCAACCTCCACTTGCATACTGCATGATCAGAGCAAATCAGTTAAACAAATTGTGCTCTTTTGTCGGTGCAATAAAGGACAGTTCTGTCTTACGGACTTACCACTTCAAAGGTTCCTAGGTAGTTACTAGGCATATAGCCCAGGAGACCAATCATCCCAAGTTCCCTGTTCTCCCAAAGCATTGGCCAGTTATGTGACTAACTCAAGGTCGCACAACAGGCAAATGAATGCAGATGGATTCAAACCCTGTATCATAGTGAGCAGCTTGTTAGCACTTCATAGGCTTAATCCTCTATTCCAACTGCCATATATTAACAAATATGTACTCAGTAGCATGGTATGCATTTGGTTTAAACAAAAAAATAGAGTTTTCATATACTTTAGTTAAATAGAAGCATAGGTAGTTGCAGTAAAGGAAATGCACCTGGAGAAAAATGAAAGCAATGCATTAAAAAGATTGTACTGGGCATGGGAAATAGCATCTTCATTTGAGGGAACGTGTGAAACAGATCTGACAATACTAACTTTGCAAAAATGTAATCTTTCATTAGAAGATGTTTTGATATATGTTAATACATGTTATGCATGTGCAAAAGGCTGCTCAGGCACAAATTTAGGGAATTATTTAGTGTATATATCTCTTCCCATAGGCCATGCAAGTAGACCATCAAAAGGACTTTGAGAGTAATTATTACATTTCAAAAGGGAGTATCAGTCTGAATGTGGGACTGGTATGTCCTACAAGAATGATATAGGTAAGGATAAAGTAGATTGCAAGAATGGCAGGCACATAGCAGGCCTTAGACATAGGGCAACTAGGCAGCCACCCAGGGCACCACTCTAGCATGGGCACTTTTCCTGTTTTTATTTGTTTATTTTTTATAGTAAAGAGAACGTATGTTTAAAATGAATATAGGAAAAACAGAAGAGTAAGATAAACTGTGAGAAAAATGAAGAAAAAAGTAATCTGGATGGTGTAGGTTGACCAGGATGAAAAAATGGGTGGTGTGTGTGGAGTGCTGTTTAGCCCTTTTGAATAGGGCACCAGTTGACCAAGACCAAACAGCAACCCTGTATGGGTTGCAGAAGTCATTACTGGCCACATTGCGAGTGCTGCGAAGAGCACTTCTGGCAGACATCAAAGATTGAAACAATACTCATTACTTGAACTTTAATCATACTTTGGGTTAGGAATGGGGTCTATTTCCATCATGGTATTAGAAACCCAAAAGACTTGGAGAAATTAAAAAGTGAAAGAATTAAGATACACAGTATAGTTGCATCAGTTATTATATTAATGGAGTGTTCTGTTTTGTGTGCAGGTTGATACCTTCCTGCCTGTAGAGGCAATAAAGGTTTCCTATTAGATTCTTAACTGACGCATTTAACATTGGTGTAAAGGTCTAAGAAAAGACATATAGCTATAAGTGGGAATATTTGGTAAACAATACAAAATAAATGAAAAAAAAAACACATGGATACAAACTAAGTGCAACACTCTTGAATTATTGCAGGCTGGATCATTTTTGCCTAGAGCTCTGTGAAAAATATTTTCAGCTGAAAAAGAAACACAGACTTTAGAATTTCTTTTTAAGCTACAGTAATGGTCATTTAATGCACTTAATTGTGGCACTAAATATTGTAAATTCAGTACCACAATTAAGTTAAAGTCAGGAACAGGAAAAGCGCTGTGATTTGCCTTTCAAGTGCTGTTAGTTTGAATTAGACAAGATAACCTATGACACTAGCACTACTAGTGTGGTTAACACAGCAGCATGATCAACTCTTTTGTGTTAATAAGTTAAGGAGATATTAGGACAAAGAACTAGAATAAATATATGGTAAATAAACTCTATTGTAATTATATCTCATCAGTCAGTCTACAGAGGATGGATAACTATTTCAGAAAGGTTAAAGAAATTAAGTACGCAGGGATATGATTAGAGGATAGGTTAGAGACACCAGTCAACAGGGCATGAGAAAATATGGAGAACTGATCTGATGGATGATACATGAAGAAGTAAGATAAGAGGTTGAGATTTAGATTGAAGAATACAAGTGGTAGATTTGGTTATGATCCTTCTGTTGTTATATGATTTAGTATTTTAAAATAACTTAGCATTACCTTTTTCTCCTGTAGGTTACAATTCATTTGGGACTGCATTCTGTGCAGTGTGGCACTCGATGAGACACATGGTCCCTCATTTTTTGTGGTAGTAATGTGACTTTCCCTAGGTTTAACGCTACTAGATGTGGTTATCAGCCCCTCTCCTTTTAGCTGACACTTGTGGATTTGCAATACTATGAGAGTATGTATGAGAGACCTCATTGCTGCTTGCAGAGATAAAGTGTGACTGTCTAGCTCCTGCATATATGCTGTATAGTCTAAAGCATGTGATATGCAGTAGGCTGCATGAATACCGTGACCTAACCCCAGGCCCCTTAACCAGCAGAAACTGTGTGTAATCTCCAGATCCATGGACACTCTAATACAGAACCATGACTGTAAAACACATTCCCAACCATTTCCCCATAGGATGAGCAGTCTTAACCTTCTTTATTCTCAGTCATGCACTCCAGCCCTAGCAAACAGCTAAGATATAAGAGAAACTTGAGTTGCTTGGATCACAGTGAAGGGTCCAGCCCTCTTTGATAGTGCAGTATGGAATAAGTACTGACAAAGGAAAATAAAGGGTTACATTTCATTGAATCAGAGATATAGTATGAAGTAATGCAAGTGAAGTTTTTATATTTTCTTTCAGTTCAGAGATTTTATAAGAAATAGAAAATAGTTATGAAACTAATAATGGGGATGGGGGTTGGTATAATGAATAAAGTGTTAACCTCAAAGATACAAGGTATAGGGTTTGATTCTCACCTTTGGAAGGGAAATTGGCTAGGCTTAACATGGCCCACAAGGGCAGCTAGCCTAGTACTTACCTATGAACAGTATATTCATTAGCATATGGATGGGATATTTATCTGATGTAGGGAAACAAATCTACAGGTTCATAATGCGAATGACCAAGGAAGAGGACTGTGGTTTTCCCTAAAGAGATAGAATTTTGTAGAGTTAATAAGTGTTGGGTTGTTGAATGTAACTTAAATAAGTGTTAGAAGACCACCTCCCAACATCTTATGACTGTCCTAGAGCTACTAGATCAGAAGCTTGGTGCCATTTTCTTAATGTGTGAGAATATTAGGCCTGGGAAGATATACCCAGGTGATTTAATACCATCCTAAGCTTTTTAGTTAATTAATGCAGATTTGGTGATGGGGTGGCCAGTCTAAAAAAACACACATTAAATGTATATGATTTAGGGAATGAGACAATCTCTTAAGGGTTATGCTCCATGCTAATAGGCATGTAAGGGGGTCAATAGCTTTAAGTAAAGAAGCCTGGTGAATTAGACCTAGCTGGTCTCTTTCACATCTGGAAATCCATATTAATGCTGACTTCTGAGTAAAAATTATATGATTCTAAATGAAAACCAATGATCTCTCTGACACTAAAGGCAACAAAGTATAGCCAAATAAATAATGTGACCCATAGACAATAGTTGTAGTAAGAGTCTGATGTGATATGCAAAACTTTCAAGACGTTTCTGGGGGGTACTAAACCTATAGGGTGTCTTGTGTCAGGTTGTAAATCTCATATATATATATATAGATATATATATATATATATATATATATATATATACACACACACACACACACACACACACACACACACACACACACACACACACACACACATATGCATACATATACAGTGAGTGACAGGGCCAGCAAAAGCCTGCAGGAAAATAGACTCACTGGAGAGAAAAAGGGGGAAGGCAAGTGAAAAAAGGGGGGGGAGGAACTGGGAACATTTGCACAAAAACAAGAGTATTATCAATAACTGTTATTGATACAAGGAAAACCAAAGCCCTTCTAAGAGCACAACACTAGAGAAATGAAACAATGAAGCCAACTAAGCCAATGATCACTGGACAGAAGCACAGCCAAATGGTGGTAGTCTTTCTTTTAGAAAGACTGTTGTGGTGAAGAAAATGTTGTTTTGAAGGCATCTTGAGCCTTCACAAAACTGTCCGAAGACTGAGTGAAACTAATTTTTTACAAGACTCAGTGAACATTAACGGTGAGCAAGCTGAGGTAGAATACGAACAGTGGCTTCAAGAAGAAATGGAGGGAATAATGTGGGGACTATATTCTTATTGTCTGGATATGCTCCACAAATAATTTCTGTATGCCACAAATACTGCAGAAGATGCTTCCAAATGTGTCTGCTCATTGCCTGAGAGGTAAATAGACAGTTGCAGGGATGTGGAAGCATACTTTCAGTAGCAGTCAGTCTTGTAAGGACTTAAGCATGAATTGGAGCAGCTACTGTCTCTGCTATTGATATAAGAAGTGGAGACAACAAAAAAATGTCACTACAATATGGTTATGGGACAAACTGTAACAAAATGGATGGATGACATATTGTGATGCAGAGGCTAAAATATCAATAACAAGAAAATGAAAGAATTAGAAGTAAGTGGAGTCAATGAACTGATGGATATGACAAACAGAGAAAGATAGGCAAAAAAAACTTGCTGAGATAGAAAAATTGAAACGTGGCAGTGTTGGAAAATATGTATGGACTTTATATAGCAATGATGTATGTGAGGGATTGGAGATTAACAAAGTGAATAGTGGGTCGACATAATATATTTAAATGGTAGAGATGTCTCTATATTACTATATCAAAATAAACTAGTATAGTAATCCATACAATTTAGGTTAATTTTATCTAATTTTATTCTAGTTATATTAATTTAATTTAATCTTATTTTGAATTTGAATGTAGTGGATTTGTTTATTTTTGCATGTGATTGTTCTAGATTATCTCCTGTTTAAAAAGTAGTCTAATATTAAAGCCCAATAATAACAACAATTTAAGGATGGGACATAAAACAACAAGGAATATTGGAGAACATACCTCTCAACCTCTTAATGCAAGAAATCTCGACAAAGCCATCAAAATGGGGGGACAAAGGTCCAAAAATAGGGACCTATTTTAAATATTGCTCTTAGAAAGTTGCTAGAGTAACAGAGTTTGTTTTAACATTCATTTTCTGAAGGATTTGAAGTCTGAAACTCAAATGTATGTTATTATTTAATGATTTCAATCCTCAGATCAGATCATCATAGTGATTTGATAGAAAACCACAAATTTTGTGAGCAACAGAGCAAAATATGAGCCAAAAATCTGGACAGTTGAGAGGTATGTTGGGGAATAAACTGATGTTTAGTGACAAAGAAAAAGCTGGAAAGGGGTAAAGAAAGTAAGTATTATCCTTATGGTTGTAAAGTTTGTAAATAGTGACAGATTTTATTTCTATCATTATTTTAGATTAATGATACTTATTTTGTTTAAAAAATTATCTAGGTGAAGGTCTGTCATCTTTTAGTGATCCTCTTCATGGAGACCAAACCAATACAAACCAAAATATGTAGTGGGGTTTTTACAGAGTGGACTATTCAGAGCTTTTGGACCGGTTAAAGATTAGTTAGGGGACTGGATACAAAAAGAAAGATGAAGAAAAGGTTAAGGGAATGGGTCAGGAATGGAGAGTACAATGGTTCAAAAGGGTTTAAGGAAAAGACAAACATGGACAAATAGAATAATGTTCTAACATATTTTTTTTGAAGTTAGTAATTAGGGCAAAACACAGGTTAAACTAGAGTTGGGAAGATGTGGATAGCAAAGTAGAAGTATTGCAAGTTTGCAATGGGAAGGTAAGAAGGTACAAAATCTTGCCATAGCAGTAAATGTCCTTCTTTTCACTTTTGCTGTACTCATCAACTAAGGGATCTCCAGCCAAGGATAGCCCATCATCGACCGATATACCAAAGCCTATATATTGATCCAGCATTGCACATCAGCTGTATTCCCCCCAATGTAGGTATAGGACATAAATGTGTTATATGTAAGCCAGATAGTCCTTCACTCCATATTACAATTCCTATTTATATTAGACTAACTAATATTTAATTTATCTACAAACTTTCTAAAATTTCTCTAAATATTAAATGATTGTCATATACCTTCTATTGATTTTTAACCAATGTTTTTATATTATGCCTAATTTGTTGTAATTATTAAAACTGCAGATGTTTTTGTTTTATTTCTGATGATTGGAAAATTATTGTTCTAAAAATGTTTTGCAATAATTTGGAGCTTTTCTCTCTATGCCACCACTGAAAATGGCCTTCTACCCAGTCAGATTTTCCCAGCATGCACATTTATGAGGAAATAAAAAACAGGTGAGAAAACAGGACACAGCGGTAAAGACCCCTTCAGACAGCAAAGTGTTCCCAACAGAAGAAAGTAAAATAAGGCAGTAATGATAGGGGGTGTGAATACTGTAACAGTGAAAAAAATCTGCTATTATGGTTAAGATTTTACACAGCTAAACTATATTGTTCAATATCACTGTTGCAGTATTCATGCCCTAAGGGAGAGTACCAAAGCTATTGTAAAGAACAGAGAAGCCCTCAACAAACCAATGAAGGACAGCACTGGCAAATCCTGCCCTAGCTCTGCAAATGACATCCGACTGATAATGTTTAGCAAAAGTGTGGACAGAGGACCACATGCAGTTTCAAGGATGGATCTAGTATCTACTGAAGAAAACTCCAGAATAAGCTACTGCCCTCATAGAATGAGCTCAGACTGAAGCATGCATCTGTTTACTATGAAATAAATAACAGACAGAAATGGCCTTAGAAATTCAGGAGGAGACCGTTTGTTTAGAAACAAGCAAACCCAATAACGTGCAATGAAAGAAACAAAAAGCTACTCAGATTTGAGGATATATTTTATTTTACTGAAATAATATCTGAGATGTGTATTTAATTCCAAGGTGTGAAAAACCTTTCACTACCAGACTGTGGAGAAGGAAAAAAGGAATTAAGCTTGACAGACTGATTAAGAGACAAGTCACTGACCACCGTAGGCATAAAAGAAGGATTAGTACACAAAGTCACCCTGTGTCTATGAAAAATCAAAAAGGGAGGAGATGTTATCAGAGCCTGAAGTTCACACGGTCTCTTGGCTGATGTAAGGCCAACTAATAAAATAGTCTCCCTGGTGCATTATTGCAAAAAAGAAGAAGAAGAATCAGGCTGAAAGGGAGTATGAGCCAATTTTTCAAGGATGAAATTAAGGTCCAAAGAGGGAGGAATAGGTTTTCATTGGGGCCTGATATGAAGGTCACCATTAAGGAATTGTTTGACGTCAAGATGAGGAGACAATGGTGGGTTCAAAGGCAGACAAGCAGAGATTGCTGAGAAATGAGTTTTAACAGAAGATTATGCAAAGCCAGGTTGAAGCAGTTCAGACAAGTAAGAAAGGACCAATGGGACTGACACTGAGAAGGGATCCTGGTGATTTCTGAGTCATAAAACAGAACATTTTTTCCATTTAACCATATAGGATTTTCTGACAGTGGGTTTTCTAATTTCATGCAATAGCCTAAGCACATCCTCAGAAAAGTAGTGTCTGAATGGGATCAAAATCCCATTAACCAATGTGTCAACTGAAGACTAGACTAGTGAGGGCAAATGAGAGACCCCTTGTCTTGTGTGAGAAGATCCATCAGTTGAGGTTACTTGTGATGATTGCCTTTGGCCCAGTGAAAGAGAAGGTGGGACCAGTACTGTCTGGGCCAAAATGGGAGTCACCAACAAGATTCCTGGAGAGTCCTTCCTGATGTTGTGTTTTACCCTGTGAAGTAGAGAAAGAGGAGTGTACACATAAAGAAACTTTCCCTTCCAAGAAAATGACACAGCATCCACCTACCAAATCAGAGGACTGGGTACCCTGGAACAGAAGCAAAGACATTGCCTATTCAGAGGGGAGGCAAAAAGATCCACTTCAGGAATGATGTATTATGATAAGAGAAACTGCTCTGTGAAGCTTCCATTCATGAGGTTGTATCCTGGACCTGCTCAGGGAGTCTGCCACAAGTTTGTGTTCTGAAGTGCAAATCACCCAAAGAGTTAGCTGATGGCCGATAGCCAATCTAAGGCCTGAAGGAATAGTCTGCAAAGAAGATAAGACCTTGTGCCCCACCATTTGTTGCTGTATTTTTTTAATTTCTCCAAGTCTTTTGGTTTCTAATACCATGATGGGAGTGGACTCCATTCATAAGTGAAAGTACAATTAAAGTTCATGAAATTAGTATTGTTTCAATCTTTGATGTCAGCCAGTAGTGCTCTTTGCAGCACCCACAATGTGCCCAATAATGCCTCCTTCTGCAATTTATATGGGGTTACATGTATTAGTAACATATCTAAATATGATTGTAGATTCTTTTTTTATAAGACCAGTTGCTGCTGCTACTACTGAAAGTGTCTGGGTATCTTTCTTCCGGATTGCTCTAATTTTTGCCTGCAAATCCTAATATTTTATGGCTTTGTGTCTCTCTGTACACAAGACATTGTAGGTACTGGGTATGCAGATTTCAATAATCAATGCCACTTTTGTCTTCTTTTTATGGTTCATAGGTAGGTACTAGGCTATTGGTCCTAGGGTCTAGATAAGCCTAGCCAAAAAGGTACCCTGGCTTTCCCCACCCAAGAAAATTATTTTCCAGTGCCCCTGTCAAGCAGAGCCACAGAAGTGATCCCTGGGGTGAATTTCCTATTTCCCATCCAATCATCAAGATTTTTCTTGAAGAGTGCTAATGAGGAGCTTTGTTTGATATAGATAGGTAGTTTGTTCCAGAGTAAGGGAAGTCTCTGGGACAGGAATCTATCCCTCCAGCATGTTCTGTTTACTGTGGTGACAAGGTTTAGGTCCCTAAAGTGTGTAGCTCAGAGGGATTGGGATTTCTTTAAGTGGAGCATGTCCAACAGCTCTGGGTTTGACAAAGCTTTGTATGTTAGGCAGAGATTGCCTCTGACTAAGCGATATGCGATGGAGTAAAGCTAGAGTTTTTTGAGATGGTCTGCATAGGGCATCTGTTTGAGGCCGGAAATCCTCTTTGTGAGGTATTTCTGCGGCCTTTCCTGTTGTTGCAGCTGTCTTGTGAGGTACATGCCAAAAGGGGCGTTGTACTCTATAATGGGTCTAATGAGTGTCGAGTAGAGGGGAGCAATGACCTCTTTTTTCCTGGATGAGAAACCTTTTGTGATGAGGTGTGCCATGTAGAAGGATTTCTTGACTACTGTGGTGATGTGATTATCAAAGGAGAGACTACTGTCCACCTGTGTCCCAAAGTCTCTTATCACACTTTTGGTGTTAAGTAGACTACCACCTATGTGGTAGCTCATGGGTACAGAGTTTTTACCAAAGGGGATGACAATGCACCTTTTGGCTTTGAGCTTGAGGCCATGGCTTTGACACCAGGCATCTGTCTCAGTGAGGCCCTTTTGTAGGATGTCCACATCATTAGGAGTTTCAATTATGGCTCCTAGTTTGAAGTCATCTGCAAACTTCAGTAGCCAAAGACCTTCTGTGTTAGCCTGTACTTCAGAGACATAGATACCAAACAGGAGAAGACCCAGGACTAAACCCTGTGGTACTCCACTTGTCACTGGTCTGAAGTTGGATTTGGAGTCTGCTACTTTCACAGTGTGGGTTCTGTCAGTGAGCCAGTTGTCAATCCATCTTGTGACATATGGATTTATAACTAGTTTAGTGAGTTTATCTATAATTCCAGAGTGGGGGATGGTGTCAAAAGCCTTAGTGAGATCTAGATAGGCTGTGTGAACCACCTTACCCTCGTCTATGGATTTGTTGACTGCTTCAAGGAAGTCTATCAGGTTTAGGAGACATGATCTGCCTTTTACAAACTCGAACTGGGTGGGGTCCAGAGTTTGGAGATTACCAATGTCTTTGTTTATAAGTTCCATGATGGTACATTCCATGGCCCTGCAGACCAGGCTCATTAGGCTAAAGGGGCGGTAGTTTCCGGGGTCTGTGGTGGCTCCCCCTTTGTGGAGTGGGATAAACATTGCTGTGTGCCATTCAGTGGGCACAACGCCTGAGGTGAGGCTATAATTGAACATGGTGCTTAGGTGGGGTGGCAGTTCATTCTGTATTTCATGTAGAATGCAGCCTGGGATGTTGTCAAGTCCCATTGATGCTGTATTCTTGGCTTTGGTGAGTGTGGTTTTTACCTGTGCAGCCGTTATTACAGGAACTCTGCATTCTTCCGGTATAGAGATGGGCCCTTTAGGGGGTGAGAGAGGGGTAAAGTTAGCACTGAACCTATCTGCCAGGATGTTGGCAATATCATTTGGTTCTGTATATTTAGTGCAATTATGCTGTAACTCAGAGCAGATCTGAGTGTTGCCATTCATGACATAGCAATGCTTTGTGGTTGTCTTTAGAATCAGTGGCGATTTTGTTTTCATAACTAGCTTTGCAGGATTTTATGAGGGATCTCAGCTTCTTACTGAGGCTGACCAGGGAGTTCCTCCAATCATGGGATTTTACTCTTTTTTTGCAACAGTTTCTTTCTTCTGTTGTAGAGTTTGTTTAAATCAGGGGACCACCAGATTGGCTTCTTTTTTTTTGGAGGATAACATATTGATTCTGTTAGGGACACTCGTGTAAGTGCTTATAAAGTGTATTTGTGTAGGATTCAGCAGTCGTACCTCTATTGTCCGTCTGCATGGGTGTCGTGAAGATCGTCCCTTCGATCTTAAGAAGCGTGAAGTTGGCTTTGGAGAAAATTTTTATGGTGGCTTCCCTAATAGGGGTGGGGGCGGCATGTGGATGTGTAGGGTGATTAGCTTGTGGTCGAATCTGACCAGTGAGGAACTGACCTCTGGTGTGGAACACCGATCGCTCATGTTGGTAATGACCAGGTCTAGGATATTGCTGCCCCTGGTGGGGGTGTGGATAAGTTGATCCGAGGTGTGGGAATTTATGAATTCCAGAAAATGTTGAGCAAAAGAGTTGGTACATGAGTAGTTTTACCAGTTAACGGTGGGGTAGGTGAAATCACCCATTATGGGGGTGTTGGGTTGTACCCTAATATTTTCCAGTGTATCAAGAAATCAGGAGTGGGAATCCTGGGGCATGGTGAGGGATCTGTAGCAAGTTACAATATGGATTGCGATCTTGCCCAGGGTTAGTTGCACTTGGGTAATCTTGGATGCATTATGTTGAGAAACTAGCCTGGAGGTGTGGATATCCTTAATGAATATGGACACCCCTCCACCTTTAGTGTTTCAGTCCACATTAGGAGGCTGAAAGGTGTGGTATGAATTATAGCTTGGTAATGGAGGGGTGATCTCCGGAGCCTTGACTCAGGTCTCTGTCACTGCACAGATGTCGATGTTCTCCATTTTAAGGAGTGCCTGGAGTGAATGCATTTTGAGGTTTAGACTTCTAGCACTGAGTAGCATTACCCTCAGATTTTGCTTGTTTGTACCTGTTATGGTGGTGAAGCTTTCATTTGAACCTTCATCTAAAAAGGCACTATAGGGATGGCAAGAGCCTTAGCCAGTATCCGGAATCCCAAAGGCGACAGGTGCAGGCCATCTCTAGCAAAGCATCGTGGTCGGTTGATCATGTCATCCCAGGCAGACAGATACTGGATTCCCTTAGTATGACACCAGAAGCTTAGACAATTGTTGAAGTCAATCATTTTGTCCTTGTACTGTGGTATAATTCTGGGTAATGGCAGGATGCTACTCAGGGCTAGGGTCATACCTGCCTGGGATACAAGATCGGAGAGCTCCTCCATTTTTCTTTTCATGTAGTCCAGGGAGGTACATCTCAGGTCATTCACACCAGCATCGACAATGACAGAGTCATATTTGTACTTGTGGAGTGACCTGAGTATGTACATTATATGGTGGATCCTGGCACCTGACAGGCAGCTGACAGTAACTTTCTCCTTGCTTAGCCTGGTGAGTGGAACATCAGTGTGCCTGACAACAGAGTCACCTATGACTAGAGTGGTGGGTACGTTGTTATGCCTTATGGGCTGTGGTTTAGTGGCACACTGAGTTTGTGGGCTATGTGTCATTTTGTTGTGTTCGGGGGTGGAGGTTGCTTTCATTTCTGCTTTGGAGGTCTCTGTTGTTTGATCAGATTTTTATTGAGAGTCTCCATGAATGTAGGTGTGTGTTTTCTGTTTCTATGTGTCTGTTTTTGTGGTGTAGGTTTTGAGGGACTATGTGATGAGTGTGGTGTGGTGCAAGTGTTTACCTTCTCCTCTTGACTGTCTAGTCCAGTCTTGGGTGAAGAGAGCTTTGTTTCCAGTTTGGCTATATAAGTGCATCTCTCACAGGTTATAGTGTTAGGTGGTAGGAGGAGAGGGTTGTCTGTGCACACGAGGCAATTGCTGCATTGCCCCAAGATGCCCAGATGAATCAGGTAGACAGGAGAAAACACTGTGAGCTGACCCTTAGACATGTCTGGATAAGTGCTTATTTATTTAGTACTAAAAACTGTTTTCCTCTAGACAAGTGAGGAAAGTTGAGTGCTGTAGTAATTTGTAGCTTATTTAGTGCTTACACTGAGTTCTGAACAAGTGCTGAGCTCAAAGAAACAGATCTGAGTGCTAAAACTAAAAAAATGGCTAGTTCCAAGGGAAAATTTGAAGAGCAAACTTTATGGGGCCAGGAATAGTTTAACCCTAGCTAAGCGGCGATACATAAAGTGTATTTTTTTTTTATCTAACAGTAGCAAATGAGCAAACTGATTTAAACAAATTAACAATTTAACCAATAAAAAGCTAAAACTGAGCCCCATTCCAGCAGTCTTCAATCAGACAAGTTCTAACTGCACACTCCTGCCACTAGGGTACAGGCAAACCTTCTCCAAAAAAAGATGGTCTGGATTAGTGCTCAAGTTATACAACCAAAGCTAGATTCAGCAGGTCTGAATTTAGTCTATGCTACAGCAAACAAGGCATACCAATTTCAGAAAGAAACAGTTCAAATAAGCAGGCACAATAAGCCTTTAACCAGAAACTCCCAGCTCAGAAGGGCATAATCTATCCTCTCCTTCCACAAGAGTGCAGACCACACCATCTTAATGTAAAATAAATGGCCTGAAGCCCAAGTGCTTAAACCAGATCTAATACACTTTTAGAATAACAGACACTAAGCCTTCAATCAGCATCTCCCAACTTAGAAGGACATAAGTTACCTGTCCTGCCACAACAGTGCAGACCACAAACTTTCTTAATGTAAAACAACTGGTCTGAAGCCCAAGTGTTTCAAACAAATGCTTAGAATGACAGTTACAATTTAATCAGGCTACTAACAAGCAGTAATACATGCAGCTGAATAAATGCAATTAAGTACTTTTAAGAACAAGCAGCAAAAGCAAAATAAGGTAGGAAGAAACACAAATACAGTATAAGCAGATGAATAAAGTGCATTTTTTTTAATATAACAATAGAAAACAAGTAAACTGATTTAAACAAATTACCCAATTCACCAGTAAAAAAGCTCAAAACTGAGCCCTATTCCATCAGTTTTCAATTAGTCAAGTTCTAACTGCACAATCCTGCCACTAGGGTGCAGGGGTACCTTCTCAAAAAAAAGATGGCCTGGATTAGTGCTCATGTTATACAAACAAAGCTAGATTCAGGATGTCTGAATCTAGTCTATGCTACAGTAAACAAGGCGCACCAATTTCAGAAAGAAACCGTTCAAATAATCAGGGACGATATGCCTTTAACCAGAAACTCCCAGCTCAGAAGGGCAGAATCTAGCCTCTCCTCCCATAAGAGTGCAGACCACAAACCTTCTTACTAAAAAATAACTGGCCTGAAGCCCAAATGCTTTAACCAGAACTAATACACTTTTAGAGTAACAGACACTGAGCCTTCAATCAGCATTTTCCAACTTAGAAGGATGTAAGCTACCTGTCCTGCCACAACAGTGCAGACCACAAACCTTAATGTAAAACAACTGGTCAGGATCCCAAGTGCTTAAACCAAAAGGCTTAGAATAACAGTTACAATTTAATCAGGCTACTACCAAGCAATAATAAATGGAGCAGAATAACTACAATTGAGTACTTTTAAGAAGATCCAAAAGCAAAATAAAGTGCATTTTTTATGTAAAGTGCAAGGAGAGAGGAAGAACGAGCAGAAGAAAAATATGATGTTAAGAACCTAAGTGGGTTGGCCTTCTCAAATGTTCTCTCAGTATTAAGTAGAGTGAACACCAGACTGGGACGGGTATCTCAGATCAAATTTACAGTAGGGGAGGGCAACTTCAAAGCCACCAACTATAACACCACTACAAGAATAGGGTGGGGGGGGGCAGTTTCAGGACAGATGAGAAACAGGAAACAATGCCTGAAAATATATAAAACAATTCAATCAGACAAAATTAAGACAATGCAGAACTCTGAAAGGTTAAAATGCCAAGAAATATACTTATCAATCAGTGATATATTTCCAGATTGTTTGAGAATCACACACCAGCCAGAACACCAGAAGTTTCCAACAGTGCATGCAGGAATTTACAAAGAGAAACTTTTTAAATCAGCAAGCCTTGAAGCATTCAGATAACACAAAAGCTGTTAGACCAGTTTTATAAACCTCACCACAGGAATAGGGTGGAAGCAGTTTCAGGACAGATGAGAAACAGAAAACAATGCCTGAAAATATATAAAACAATTCAGTCAGGCAAAATTAAGACAATGCAGAACTTTGAAAGGTTAAAATACCAAGAAATATACTTATCAATCAACGATATATTTCCAGATTGTTTGAGAATCACACACCAGCCAGAACACCAGGAGTTTCCAACAGTGTATAAGTGTATGGACCACTATATCCAATTTTCTAGCATCTGTATTTTGAATAGTTAATATTGGGTGATCTCATATAATTTAGACTTCATCATTTTTTATGTTGCTTTGTGGCTGTTTCCAGTGTTTTTCAGCCACTTCAATGCCATAATGTTTGCACAATCCCTAGTGCAGCAGTCTCTACACATTGTTATGCCTTTCCGTATACAGCCCTTCTGTTATTAGTATGTTATAACCAGCTACAAGATGAGTAACTGCTTCCAATTTTGTTTTACAAAATCTACATGTGTCTGTTTCTCCCACATGTTCAATGGACTTTGTAAACCAACGTATATGTATCCCACTATCTTGGGCTGCCAATATTAACTTTTTTTCTCTTGGTTTGAATTTGCCTCTTCTTAACCATTCTTGCATTCAATCCTGATCAACATGAGATCTTCCAGAAGTTTTCTATACTTGCAATTATATTTATGCATTTCAACATTTCTTGCCTTCTCATCTGGTCCTTCACCTTATATTCTTTCTTTTGTTTTTTTGGCATGTCCAGTTGCTGTCTGATTTTTATCTACTTCTGGTTTGATTTCCATTCTTGCTTGATACGATATACTTCTGCTTAACTAAGCAAAGAAGTCATCTTAGATTTATTCTCCTCATCTTTCAAAACATTCACTATATTTGGGTCTTGTGAGGTCAGCAGATATGTGTGCAGTCCCACAAATGCAGCTCAATACATGTAATCAGTTTGAAGGAGGTCCATCCCTCCTTCAGAACAGCGAATATATAATCTTGATTTTTATAAATCATTTGGTGAGCATGAAGCATCCTTATCGTTTTCCTGTCTAGTCTAGCCAACAGATTTCAGGCCCAGTCAATCAATCCAAAACTGTAAGTAAGGACAGGAAGAGCAAATTGATTATAGCTTGAATTTTGTTCCTAGATGTCTATGCTGTTTACAGGATTCATTTAAGACTTCTAAAGTAATCCTTACTAAGTTTTATTTGCATTTGTTCATGTTTTATTGTTGATCCGTTATCAGTTCCTAAATACTTATACACACATTCGAGCTCAACTTCTATCACATTCTTGTCCCAAACTGATGTTTTGTTTTCATGGTGCTGCAGTTTTTCTGCTTTAAAGGTTGCTTTTGCACATTTATCAAGACCTAATGGCATCCTTATATCATCTGAAAAACATTTTTAACAACTTACAGTTGTGTTTTCAGTTTTTCTATATGATCACTTCCGCGGTAGTGCAGCGGTAGCATTGTTGCCTCACAGCAAGAGGTTCTCCCGTTCGATTCTCAGCTGGAGTGCAGGGAGTGCCTTCTGTGTGGAGTTTGCATGTCCTCCCCACAGTTGGGTGGGCGTTCAAAAGACATGCGTAAATGGGTGTGCCTTCATTGAAGGTTGAACGTCGAGCTGGCACCTCAGCAGTCATGAAAATCTGCTGCCAATCATTAGTGGACCGGAGTTCTGCTGTGGCGACTCCTAACCGGGAAAAGCCGAAAGACAACAACATCTGATGAACTATACATGTTTAAATCATTGGCAAAGAAGTCTTTACACTTTGCTGTTTTTTAGGAGCCAAATTATAGCCTTGGACTAAGCTGTTAAGCCAACAGCTTAATGGGTTAAGGGCAAGACAGAACAGCAGCAGTGACAAAGAATCACGCTGGAATATTCCTCTTTCAATTTTTATCTCTGGGATAATAATTTGTCCTTTATCATGGCTTAATTGCAAAGTGGTCTGTTACTGTTTTATGGTCACTGTAATGTGGTCAATTAGTGTAGGGTGTATCTTATACATTTTTAAGCACTCAAAACAAAATAAAGTCGACCAACTAAGGTAAAAACACACAAGAGAAGGCAAGGGTACCACTCCAAAGATATTTAATGTTGGTGCTTTCATCAACTTTCTTAAATGAACTTCAGACAACTCCATCCATTCAAATACATACTTAAACAGTAAATATAAGACAATGACATCACACCAAGTCAAACTAGTAGGAAAAAAAAAAAAATATATATATATATATATATATATATATATATATATATATATATATATGTGGGTCTACTTCAGAAAATGGACAGACCATTTGATCGACATTCATTTGGTCGGCAGCCCATTTGGTTGACGACCAGTATTCAAGGCACTTAGGAATTTGCCCCCCTCCCCAATGTTGTGCGACCCTGGAGTTGATATATATAGTTAGGGCGGTGTGGGGGGCACAGCCCCCCACATTGGGGGTGCGGGTGGCGAAGCCCCTCACCTATTTTCGTTTAAAATGTGTAGTTTTTCATGTATTTTCATGCTTTTAAATGAAAATATCCCCCATAACTACATATAACAACTCCAGGGTTGCACAACATTGGGGAGGGGAGCAAATCCCTGTTAAGTGCCTTGAATACTGGTTGTCGACCAAATGAATTTTGATGAAATGGTCTGTCAATCATATGAAGTAGACCCACATATATATAAATGTATATATATGGATTACATACACTAGATCAAAGGTTCACTACTTCGAAATAGTGTATGGAATGCACACTGCAGCGAAGGTGCACTTAATCAAAAGTGCACTTATGTGAAGTTCAGTACAATGAACGGGCGTTGTACTGAATTTCCGTGCAGTACTCACGAACCTTAGAGTTTGTGCACGAGTCTATCACCTTACCATGACCCGTGTCCTAACCCTAAGGTCTGTAATGACTGCAGTGCAGTGAAGGGCATAGCAATGTCCTCCACTATGGTGCGATAGTCACGAACCTTAGGGTTAGGGCATAGGTTAGTGTAAGGGGATAGCTTTACTAACTATCCCCTTACCCTAACCCTAAGGTCCGTGAGTATCGCACCATAGTGGAGGACATAGCTTGTTTTTTGATGTCATCCACTGTGCTGCAGTACTTTCAGTGAAGTGCACTTTCGCGGAAGTTCACTTTTGTTAAAGTGAACTTTCGCATAAGTGAGGCTTCCTATTACAAGTTCAAAGTTGTGAACTTTCGTTCTTGCAATATGAATCTATATATATATATATATATATATATATATATATATATATATATATATATATATATATATACATACATATATTATTAAAGGGAATTATAAAAAAATATATGACAACCATAAATAACAATATAGAAATCCTCACAAATGTGTAACACTACATTTAAAATGTTTCATATAAAACCTCAAATAGTCAATATAGGATTACATTATTACTAATATCATCTTTATAGTGATTTTAATTTCAAGACACATTTCAAAGAGCACTGGTCATTCAGCCCAGGGTAAACATGAACATTCAGCCTCATTTGCCAGAGTAATTCCCTTTCTTCCAATTTAAGAGGCCAGGGTCCACTCCTAATGTCCTTACAAACCTGTCCTATAACCAAATAATGAAAATGATGACCAGAATTTTCTATAATATGTTTTGCTAAGGTATTTGTAATATTACATTAGGTGTTGACTGGATGGAGTTTTCTGAAGACATTTAAGAAAGTGGATGAAAGTACCTTTGAACTGGTGCCCTTGCCTTATCTTGTGTGTTTTTACATTTTTAAGCACTCTTTTATCCATGAATGTGGGATACTATCAAATGCTTTTTTGTTGTTAATCCATGCCATACTTAGACTCTTCCCCTTTTTATAATTCTCTACTATGACTCTCTTTAACAACAAATGATCCTTTGTTCCATATGACTTGCTTTTATTGCCCTTTTGTTCTATTGCCATCATTGAGTTTTCTTCTAAATGACTATAAACTCTGACAGCACCAATTCCAATGTATAGCTTATATGTCGTCGGAAGGCAAGTTATTGCTATAAGTTTTAGGGTAGCTTGCAGGTTCATTCTTAAGTACAAGCATTCTTTTTCCTGTTGTTGGCCATGCTGGGTTCTATTCAGGGTGTGCATATAAATAGTTCTTGCTCATTGCTAAATCTTCATGCAAAGATATTAATACTTTAAACCAGACATTAGGTACTGGATTTGGGCCTAGGGTTTTCTGATTAGAGGCTTTTCTTAACTTTTATTTGAATCTCTCTGGTTGTTGCTTCATCCCATTTCATATCCTGTACATGAACTTATTGTTTCTTTAACTTCTATCCATTTAGCATCTTTGTTATGTTCCAAAACATCTTCATAAATACTTTTCCAAAATATATCTATTTTTTCATTTTTTTTTGTGGTCTTTCAATTCCCTTTACCTTGTTTCCTAATTCTCTATTAAACTTTTTTGGGTCATCAATAAATTGATTAATTTGTACTGTTCCTTTATATTTATCTGTATATCTTCTAAGCTTTTTCCACCTGTGCTGAGATTTTTAGATTGTTATTTCTGATAGTGCATGATAGATCTTGATTCATTCTAATACTGCTCATTGCCTTTATAATGTCTATCTTTCTAAGTGTTTTTGTTGATCTGTTCTCTCTTCTATACTCTTCTAACAGTGATACTTCTTGTCTTAATTGCTTTATAGTTTTCTCTATTCGATGCTTCCATGATGGTATTTGATTTCTCCCATTTCTTTCTCTCACTACACTGTTCTTGTGGTAGAACTTTATCAGTTATTAATTTAGCTGTACAGTAATATATCCTGTTTACTTCTGCTATATCGCATGGATCTCTATGGACAGTCCTAATTACGGTGTTCATTTGTTTTATCAAACTTCTGACTCCAGGTTTTATTGACCTTGTGCAGTCTATTTCTTTCATTGATCTTATCATGTCTATCTTCTCTTAGCTCATTTTCTTCTAAACTGAGGGCACATGTTTTCTTTTTCACTTACTGCAGGCCTTCTACAGAAATTTCTACAGCATCTTCCTGTGGCACATTCTATTCAAATTCATCCTGTGCCATCTGTTGCTCTGTCATATGAGAACTCATTGGGTTGTCAGAGTTTCCGGGGTTTCCTCTTCCTTCCCTTGCTGTCCAGCTTCAAATGTATGTTTATACTGGTTTCCTGTGAAAGGCTCCAAAATATCTTCATCTGGCACCCGACCCATTCCTTCCCATTTCACAGTTTTTACCTTAATTCGGGTGCCCATTGCTCTATTCTGTTGTGATGCTTTCTGAATTAGTTTTTCTACACTGAATCCTTCACTTTTCAGGTATTCCATAACCTCAGTTTCTATTTCTTTAACTTCTCCATGACTAATTTCCTTTTCTACTTTTCCCCTTTGCCTTCTTATGTTTTGTATTGTAAAGTTTTCCATGTCCGGATTCCTTTGCCTGTATTTCACTTCTAATATCTTTGGTGCAGCTCTTTTTGAACTGATTAGTTTTGCTGGATCCTTTGCATAGATATTACACCACATTGAAACTCTTTTTCTTTCCCATGTCCATATTTCTTCTTCAGATGTCTCATCTTCCTGTTTCTCTTTACTGTGGGGACTTGTTCCATCATGCTGTGGTGTAACCTGTGTTAGAACTTCTACTCCAAATCCTTCACTTCACAGGCACTCCATAACTTCAACTTCTATTTTTTTTAATTCTAATTTACTAATCTTCTTCATGAACCCTCTCCTCTTACCTCCTAACACTCAGACTTGTGAGAGATGCACTAATATATCCAAATTGGAAGCCATGCACTCTCAAGCCAAGACCGGAATAGCTGGTCAAGAGAAGGTCAACACCTGCACAATACCACATGCAACACATAGCCCTACAGAACAGCCACCATCACAGCTCTCTGGTTCTTATTAGAATGATGGAAATGCATTTTGTTGAATGTGTTTTCGTCGACACTTAAAGCGAACAGGCCAAACAATGAAACAGCTGTTTGGCAAATTCTTTCCCTGGGAAAGAAGTCACTTGACCGCTTCATTGTTTTGCCATATTCTGCACTGTAGTGTGGTCTCAGAGGTTCCCTTGTCTGGTATAGCTCCTGAGCGTGAATGTGCAACAGTTACTGACCTTAGGGTTAGGGTGTGGGTTAAGGTAAGTGCATATGTATGAAAGTGTTTACTGTTTTTTTTTTTTGCATTAGATGTATGGTTGAGTTACATGTGTATGTGCTTTCAGTTGTTTACTTTGGTTTTGGGAGGGGTAGAAGTAGGGTTATGGTAAGTGTGTATGTGTTTGGAACTGTTTATTTAAATGTGCAACAGTCACTGACCTTAGGGTTAGGGTGTGGGTTAATGTAAATGCATATGTTTTAAAATGTTTACTTTTTTTTGAGTTAGATGTATGGTTGAGTTACGTGTGTATGTGTTTTTAGCTGTTTACTTTTTGGGGGGTAGAATTAGGGTTAGGGTATGTGTGTATGTGTTTGGAAGTGTTTACTATTTTTTTTTTTTTGTTTTTGGTTGGAACAGTGATTTTTTTCCCTAGGAAAGAAATCGCTGTTCTGGGGTGTCGACATTTTCAGCTTTTGATAAAAAAGGGTCAGTGAAACATTATTCGCTGTTTTATGCATTCACTGTTTTAATATTGACCTCAGCTCTCACATAAAATCACAAACCACAGACCCACCTTCATAGATGCTCTCAGCTGAAATCTACCCTAACAGCAGAGACCTCCAAGGCAGAAACACACTCCGCCACCACAACACAGCACAAACCACAAGACACATAGCTGACCTACACAGTGCTCCCCTCAACCTAAGCCACTAAGGCAAAACATCTTGCCCAATACACTAATCATAAGCGAATTGATAGTGAGGCACACTGATGTCCCACTTACTAGGTTGAATAAGGAGAAGGTAACAGTCAGCTGTCTATCAGGTGCTAGAATCCAATACATAACACATGCACTCAGATCACTCCACAACAAGTACAAGTATTACTCTGTCACTGTCCATGTTGGTGTGAATGACCTGAGATGAAACTCCCTGGACTACATGTAAAGAGAAATGGAGGAGCTCTCGGAATATGTGCCTCCGGCAGATATGACACTAGCACTAAGCAGCATCCTACCATCGCACAGAATGATACCGCAGTACAAACAGAAAATGCTTGACTTCAACAACTGGCTAAGTTTCTGTTGTCATTCTAAGGGGATCCAGTATCTGTCTGCTTGGGATGACATGACTGACAGACCTCGATGCTTTGCTAGAGATGGGCTGCATCTGTCACCCCTGGGTTTCTGGATACTGGCTAAGGCTATTGTCACCCCTATAGTGCCTTTTTTAGGTGGTGTTCCATAGACCAAATTTCCACCATAACAGCTATAAATAAAAGCAATCTGAGGGGCATGCTGCTCAATGCTAGAAGTCTAAATCTCAAGATGCATGAAGTACTCCTCAGAATGGAGAACATCGACATTTATGCTGTAATGGAGACTTGGTTTAAAGCAGCAGAAAGCACCCCTTTGCTACAAGGCTATAAGTCATTCAACACCTTTCAGCCACAAAACATGGACCACATGGGGTGGTGTCTCCATATTCATAAAGGATATGCACACATCCAGCCAAGTAGTTAGCATAATGCATCTGAGATACTTCAGGTACAACTAACATTGGGTAAGATGGCAATTCAGGTCGTAGCTTGCTATAGGTCCCCAACCATGTCCCAGGACTCTCACTCAACGTTCTTAACCACACCGGAAAATATTAGGGTCCAACCCAACACTCTCATACTAGGTGACTTCAACTACCCCTCCATCAGCTGGGAAAACTATTTGTTCACCAATGCACTGCCCCAGGGCTTCCTGGAATTCATCATTTTCAATGCCCTGAACCAGCTCATTCTTACCTCCAGTGGAGAAAGCAACATCCTTGACCTAGTTATTACTAACATGGGAAACTGTTGCTCTATTTATTTATTGAACCATTTATTTATTGAACCATAAAATATAGATGATATGCTGTTAAATCCAAGTAATCTAGAATGCATTACGTCTATTTCTATAATGTGCAGAAGTAGCCTGTAAACGGTTCATCTCCCAAGACCCTGCTTGAAATGTTTAATCTTGCAAATCCCTGGTCACATAACCAAGGACATCAGAACCTGTCAGAGACTTTGAATGTAAAGGTAGGTTTAAAAAGGGCCTAGATGTCAAAGTGTACTAAAGTGCTACATTGTATTAAAACTGAAAACCTGTGTAGCTCATTACAATGCAGAACTGTTGTTCTCTTGTTATATACTAGCTGGACAACATATTGTCACACAAAATTAATCTCTAAATTAAGCATGTATTTTGGTTGTACCACTAAATTAGTAGCAGAATAAAGAAAACATTTGCCTCACATACTTTAGCAACGATGGCTGTCATATCTCAGCTTCCTCTTGCATTCTTTTTTTTAATTTCATATCTTGCATCTAAAATTACGAGGGAAAGAAGTATTAATCAAAGTTTTGCTCCTGTCAGTAATCTCTTTCTTTTGTCATTTCATCCTGCCTCAAAATTCCTAAGCATATTTTATTTTAAAGCAACTGAAAATTGTAAGATGAGAAAAAAATAAAATAAAAACTATGACAAGCCATGACTAATGGGTCACAGGCCAATATCCTATGAATGCAGGTTGTGTGAAGGGTAAAATATATGCACCAGAAATCCAATTATCAAACTGGCAGCACTCAGTCAAAGTAATAGCCCCCTGAGAATTACAAACATACATTGTAAACAGGCTTTTATTTGCTCCTCAGATCTAGATCATGTTTTAAGGTCTGTTGGTTCACTTCGCCAAATGGCCTGTTGTTCTGATGATTGTTTTATGGCAGCTAGGGATGCTTATAACAATGGGGGTTAACACTTTCCTTATTTTTACAGTATGTTTTGCATGTAGTAACATCATAATATTTGAGAACACGCTCAACTCTGACTGCTTTCTACTAATTAAATGAACTTGTTCAGTACGTATGTGAAGGATGAGTAATCAGGCAGTTGTCTTTAAGGTACATGCAAATCTCAAGACTTTCAAAACTGAAAAGTTTGAGGTGTTTTGAGTCTGGTTTGGTTATTCATGTACAAACTACAAATATGTTTGATCAAAAAATCGTGGTCTTTATGTCGCACACAACTATTACTATAGACAGATGGCTAGAGATCGACAGGAAGACAGATGTAGAAGCTTATATTTATTATACATGAAAGCCTTGATTATAATTTACATTCTGTAGTCAGTAATATTAATACATTAGTTGAAGAGAAAGTCAGTGAGTGTCAGTAACCTGACACACTACACGACAAAAAGAATGCCATCCCCAGAGTTCCATAAGAAATCACTGCCAGTGTGACTAATAAGTGAACGCACAGGCTACGATTCCTTTCTTTCGAGAAGGTTCACCTTTCTTCAGGTTGGTAAAACCATGGTGTTGGGAGAGTATGAAAAAGAATAACCGTTTACTTCTTCACCCTTTTGGGTTTCAGGCATTGCTTTTTCAGTATTTTTTGATACTAGCAACACAAGGACATTGGTTAGGAACACACCAAACCACAATTTATTAAGGATACCAAAAATGTGCAAATGTACAGATATGATAAAAAATAAACACTCATTCAAATAAAAACAGGTTAAATATAAAGTGCTTTTGTCTCGGTAAATAAGACTTCACCAGAATAAAAAACACAAGCACTAAACAGTTTATACAATCAAAACCATCCATTTTGCCTATGATTTATTTAACTGTCCTATTTTTGATACTTGGTGTTTTGCTGTCTGACATTTCATCATATTAACTACTATTATTTTTGCAATGAATGCATGTAATTTTCTATGATATGGGCTGTTGTTCTGCTGATAGGTTTTCCTACTTTATATGCCAATTTACAAAGTTTAAAGTAAGGAAATAAAGCAATTATAGCCAAATGAAAATGATGCCTACCTAAATATGAAGAGAAAGGCATAATGTTTTAATTGCAGATGCACCAGTTAACTTATTCCCAACAGTTGTACTGCAGACTAAGTGTGGTATTCATAGTATGGCAGTTAATATCTGCATAAAGGAAACTGGTAAACACTGGACAATATTTAAATAAACAAAGTGCAAATAAATGGAACTGGTTTCACAGCTTCTCAGCAATCAAATAAATGCCCATAGCAATTTTCCACATCTGAAGCAGTTTAAAATGAGCTGTAACAAGTTTAGATATCTATGGAGGGATTTGTGTATAAAGTCAGTTTCGACTGGAGGTATGGGTCTGCAGGAATCTCTCAAGTATTTCCATGAGAACCTGCACTGAGCTGTGCTGAGCTTTGCACCACTGCCGTACAACTAACCCAAACTGTTTTAAGGTTCCTTTCATTTAATGTAAAGGCTGCCCTTATATGGACACATTGTTTGAGCTGTTATGAGGTTGAAAAGGAGAAATACGTGAAAGGTAGAAATAGGCAAGGCAAGGGACACACAGAAATAGGCCAGTAATATGTTTGTGTAGAAGGAGGTGGGGGAAGAGAGGCAACATATTTTGTAGGAAATGGACCACAATTTTCAATGTTTTTTTCTGTTTTATAAGAGGGAGGCTACTGAAGAAGTAAGGGTAGTGGGTGAAAGAGAAAGGTTTTGGGAAGGGTAAAGAACCACATTAACCAAAATGAAAGACAAGACATATAGAAACTCCATGATGGATTGACATTTTGGGGGCAAGACATAACAGATGGCAAACAGACACAAAGAAATGTGGAAGAGGGATGACAACCAGCTAGTCTTCCTTCTTGATAGAGCTGCAGAGGTGGACCTTGATGGCATGGGACAAGACATAACAGATGGCAAACAGACACAGAGGAATGTGGAAGAGGGATGACAACCAGCTACCACCCTAGTATGGAGGATCTCAGTTAGTCTTCCTTCTTGATGGAGCTGCAGAGGTGGACCTTGATGGCGTGGGGGAAGAGGCCTCTGGTGAGTCAGTGTCGGAGTGGATCAGGGCAGAGTGTCTTGCACACACTGGGGATAGATTGCAGCAGGCACCTCACTACCACCCTCTGAAATGCTGCCCCAAAGAGGTCCTGATACTCGTTATGTTTGTGGCTTAACAGGCTGCATTGTATTGATGGGCCAACAAAAATGGATCTACTACCCTCACCCTAGAAAGAAGTCCCGGTAGGCTGAGGGGACTGGTAAGCATTTTCTTATCTGAGAAGCATGTTGCTGATCTGTCTCAGGACTCTAGACCTGTAGAAAAGGTAACAGAAAATGGAGAGAGAAAAACCTGAGACAGAGAGAGAGTGAGTGAAAATGGGGCAAGAAATTCACTCATAAGTGCTTTGAAAACATTGCAGTTTATTTAATAAAATGAAATTAAACATATTTATGTATTCAGAAATCATTATTAAGCAACACTAGACATTTTTCAAGTACATAAATGACTGCATTCATAGAAATAATTGCTAATGGCACTTGTTATTACTACTCGTTATGTCATATGCATTAATAACTGCTTTATTACTTTATGGATTAACCACAAGAACAGTGTTAAACTCTACAAAGGAAACAAAGAACGAAATTGTAATAGCATTTTTCTTGCTTAGATGGAATAAATTGATACCAAGGAGTTTTAAAATCAAATTTTTAATTCTAACTGTTAAGCAAAATGCGCATAAAATAATAATTTAAACAGTTAAGTGCTTTTGTATTATGCTGTAACGTCCAAGAATTTTTCAGAACTAAACATAAACATCTGAATATATCTGAAGCCTATAACTGAAAAACTTATAATTCAGTTAGGAGAATGAGAGTATTATATTGTTTAAAGGGATATTGCAAAGATAAATAATGAAAACTAACAAAAATGACTACAAACTCAAAATAAGAACTGACGATGTGCCTTTGTATTAAAAGACTGTCATTATAAACTTTCATTTTAAAATTTATACTACCATATTCTTAAAAATGTATATTATTAAAATGTTATAGAAAATGTTATATAAAATCAATTTCCTAATAGTAATCTCTTCTGTAAACATTGTCAATAAATGTTATTCTTAAAAGTTGGTGAAAGTATTAATACAGTACACATATACCTAAAAATGTAAATATAAAGTACCTAAAATGAAGTATATAATTAATGCTACCCTTATAATTTAGCAGCACTCAAATTAAATACCGGCTTTATACAAATATTTTCATTAGAACCTGGAGGTATACCAGCATTCCAGTTGGTTCTCCCAATGCCCCACCCGGTGGTAGTAATTTTGTCAATAATGTCAAATATAATTGAAATGAACCCTGTACTTTCACTGGAATGCTTGTACAAAGCACTGATGTTATTATTAGTTAAGATATCATAGTTGGGCTCATAAATTACTTTTCTAAAAGCTCATTCAGTTTCCCCTACATAGAATGAAGAACATGTGGCACATTTTGCAACCACAGTTGTTGATCAATTACCTTTCAAAAATTTAACTTTCATATCATTAATAACCAACTAGTCAACCTGCAAAACATATGGACATTTTCTACAATGTCCACATTTCGTGGTACTACTTAGACATTCCTTACTGGTTATTTCCATTTTTCAAAAATATTCAATAGATTCTTCAAAATTTTGCTTACAAACTTATACTGGGTGGCAACAACTGAAATATTGTAGGGTTAGTTTTAAATATAGTTTCTTGGTAATGGATCTAACTTCCTAATATTCATTGTTAAATTCACTTGCCATTTATTCACAGTGTTTATACAAAAGGGTGATTACTGTTATTTTATATCAAATTTTCTTTAACACTGTTTATATAACATTTTTAATGAATGTACATTTTTTTAAGAACATGGTAGTGTAAATTTTAAAATGAAATTTTATAATGATCTTTTATGCAAAGGCACATCTTCAGTTTTAAGTTTATATTTGTTATTTTTCATTGATTATCTGTGCAAATCACTTTTAAATGATGTGATAGGCTCATTACTCCCTAATTGGATTATAAGATTTTAAATTATAGGTTTTCCTTATATACAGTAGTTTATGTGTGAATCTTTGATTCTGAAGAAGTCTCGGAAGTTACAGTGAGAGACTAAAGTGCTTAACCATGTGAAATTATTGTTATTATCTGTGCTTTTTGTTTAACAGTCAGACCATGAATATAGACTTTCTTACTATTTGTTTAGCCAGCTTAGTGGAAATAGGCATCCCTAGACAATGCAGCAATTGTCACATGTATACTGACAGTTCTTAAGTAAACTGATATAGTGTATGAGAAAGATTTAGTTTTGCAGTATCAGTAGAGACAAGGATCTCCCATACAGACACTGAATAGGATGTCAAAAACACAAAATACCACACTTCAACCATAACATGCAGCATAGACCAGATGCACAGATACACATATGCTGGGGCTCTTAAAATGAAATCTATTTAAATCTCATAGGCCTCCCAGATACAAACATAGCAAAAAGAACCCTCAGCAAGCTAAAAATACTTAACTCACTCAGCACCCATTAAGATCCACACACTTATAACTCACAGAGTCTCATCTCGTAAACCTATAAAGCAAACATCCACAAAACCAACCATTTTATTCATATGAGATTCCATTGTGAGAAACACTGATGTAGTACTTACCAGGATGAACAAAGAGTGGGTCATGGCCAGCTACCTATCAGGAGTCAGGATTCACAACATAATGCATGAACTCAAGTCCTTGTACTACAAGCACACATAAGACTCTGTCATAGTACGCATGGCTAAAAATAACCTGAGGCAAACATACCTAGGCTATATGAAGAGAGAAATGATGAAGCTATCAGAAAGCATCTCCAAGGCAGGTTTGAACCTAGCCCTGAGCAGAATTCATCTAAAATTATGCCATGATATAAAGAAAAAATGATTAACTTTAACAATTGCCTTAGCTTCTGGTGTCATTCAAAGAAGATACTAATATGTATATATATATATATATATATATATATATATATATATATATATATATATATATGTATGTATTTATGGGTCCACTTGAAAATACTGACTTTCAAAATCCCTAAACTCAAAATACTGAGACCAAAATCTCTAAAACTCAAAATAGTGAAAACTTAAAATACTGAAACTCAAAGTAATAAAAACACACAGGATACCAACACTTATTATATTCCAGCACAAGTACATACTGAAACAAATAAAACACAAACCATATGACTCTTCTCTAAGTATAAGCAATGGGGTGGGGCAAACCCCCCTATACCTTCCTTGTGGGGGGCAGTGCCCCCACACCCCCAGCTACTTAAATATATCAACTCTGAGATTGCACTTTAGTGTAGTGAAGTGCAATCTTGGAGTTGATATATTTAAGTAGCAGGGGGTGTGGGGGCACAGAGGGGGATTGCCCCCCTGCCTATACTTGCAGAAGAGTAATATGTTTCTGTATGTAGTTCTGCTGCAATATAGTTGTGTTGGTGTACTGTGTTTTTTTTTTGATATTTTGAGTTTCAGTATTTTGAGTTTTCAGTATTTTGAGCTTTAAAGATTTTGGTCTCAGCATTTTGAGTTTAGGGATTTTGAAAGTCAGAATTTTAAAGTGGACCCATATATATATATATATATATATATATATATATATATATATATATGGGTCTACTGCTTTTCATTGAATACCACGTATTTGTAAAAGAGCAGTAGATCGCTCAGTTACACGAAAGTGCACTTATTCAAAAGTGCACTTTCGCGAACTCAGCTTCAATGAATGGATCTCACCACAGTGGAGGACAGCAGGAAAATATGCTATGTCCTCCACTGTGATGCGGTAGTTACGGACCTTAGGGTTTGGGAGCTGGTCATGGTAAGGGGATAGCTAGTAGGGCTATCCCCTTACCAAGACCTGTACCCTAACCCTAAGGTCCGTAACTACTGCACTAAAGTCAGCAGTAGCCCGTTCGCTGAAGTGGGTTTCGCGAAAGTGCACTTTCGATTAAGTGCACTTTCGCGTAACCCAGGGTCTACTGTGTGAGTTCGAAGAAGTGTATTTTCGAACTTATACAGTAGACCCATATATATATATATATATATATATATATATATATATATATATATATATATATATATATATATATATATATATATATATATATATATATATATATATATATATATATATATATATATGCCTTTTTGGACATTCTAACTGCTTTGCTAAAGATGGTATTTACCTGTCCCCCAAAGGCTTTTGTATTTTGACAAAAACCTTATTTATCCTTATACTACCTTCTTTAAGCAAGTCAATCAAGAAAAAACTCCCAACATAAAACAAAATTTGAAAAACATGAAGGCATTACTGCTCAATGTTAGCAGCCTAAACAGAAAACGACACTTTCTTACTGTAGAATGCAGTGATATATGCACCATCATGGAGACCTGGTTTAAGAACATTGAGTATGCTACATCAGTGCAAGATTTCTACTCCTACCATGCATTCAGACCCACGGCTGTAGATAAAGACACTAAAGGTAGCGGTGTCTCTGTGTTCATAAAATGGAATTACACCTCCGGACTTGTTAAGCAGGATAATGACCTAGAACTACTCCATGTCAAATTCACCATTAACAGAACCCCATATTAGACTGCAGCCAACTATGCAACTGTACTATATGATCCCTATAGTCCATGACTCCTACCTATCATATAGGAAAGCCCTAAGCATCTAGCCAAACACCATTCTCTTAAGGGAATTCAGCTACCTATCCATTAACTGGGAAATGTATACATCTTCAAACATATATACCCAGTGATATCTGGACATAATAAATACAAACTCACTGGACCAGCTAGTTCATACTCCAGTGAGGTGTGTCAAAATGTATTTATTTATTGGCATTTTCTTTATCGGGAAAGTCCACTGGACCAAAATTACTCATTTTCAGTGGAGGCCCAGGGAGAAGAGCTTCACACAGTATACAGTAAATAAAATATAGACAATTAGAGGATACAAGCAATATTCACAAAACAGACAGTTATATACACAATAGTTGAAAAAGTGTGCAAACACACGATATGTACAGTTTATACAGGTAAAAGTTACAAACTAGTCAAGTGATTACATTATTAAACACTAGAGGTAGTATACTGAAGAAACCAATAACTTAGCAATAGTCTCAAGGTGTTTTGAGGGTATAGGCAGCAGAGTGGAATGAAGGTGTAGACAGACAAAAGGGCAAAAATGGATTGTAGGGCAAACGTGAAGGTGTTTATTTTGAGTAGTGATAAAAGAAAGTTTTAAGAGGTAAAGATGTAAATTAAGGTGTGAACAAACTTAGAGTAGATAGTCAAGTTTTGGATGGATGAGAATTGAGACATGTGCATTGCCATAGGGTGGAGAGGTGTTACCGCTTAGATTTTTTGAAGGAAGAGATACTACTGGAGATTCTGATAGCAAATGGGAGAGAATTCCAAAGCCAGGCAATATAGAAGAAAAAATCATGTTACCAGATGGGAGTTTAGGTTTGTGTACTTGCAGGAGAAGTTGATTTTAAGATCTGAGTGTCTAATTTGGGTGGTAGTAGGTTAAAATGGAAGAGAGGCTAGGCAGTCTGAGGGTTTGTAAATGATTTTGTGACCTGTGATTAGCTGTAGGTACATTAGATGATGTGGAAGTTTGAACCAGTTAAGTGATTTTAAGGCAATGCAATGCAGCGTTGTTGCCTCACAGCAAGAGGTTCTCCCGTTCGATTCTCAGCTAGTGTGCAGGGAGTGCCTTCTGTGTGGAGTCTGCATGTCCTCCCCTCGGGTCGAGTGGCATTCTGAAAGACATGCATTAATGGGCGTGCCATCATTGAAGGTTGGGCGTCGAGCTGGCAACTCGGCACTGTGAAAATCTACTGCCAATCATTAGCGGACCGGAGTTCCGCTGTGGCGACCCCTAACCGGGAAAAGCCGAAAGACAACAACAACAACAATGATGGGAAGAGTATTTTGCATTGGTTGCAAACTTTGCTACCTTGTTGTAACATGACTCAAACTTGTTTTTTAGGGAAGAGTGGCTTTTGGTGAGGAGAGTAGCAATATACAGGAGTGAAGGCAAGAGAAAAGGTAAGGTGAGAGTATGCTTAGTAGAGCAGTTAAAATAGCATTTCTGTGAGTATAGGATGCTTAGCTTATAGTTTGTTGTTTTGATATTATTGTGGATGTGAAGGTCGAATATCAGGTTTTCACTGAGGATAACTCCTAGTAATTTAATGTGGAAGACAACCTCTACATTAGTCTTGGCTTGAGAATGAATGGTGACATCTGTCTTGTTGACAAAGAGATTTTTCTTGGGAGTAAATGATAATTTAGTTTTGTCTGGGTTTAGAGCTAGATGATTATTAGTCATCCAAATTCCGATGGTGGTAAAGGCATTCTGGCTTGCCTTCAAAAGTTCTGTTGTTGATTTAGCAGAGCAAATAATAGTTGAATCATTTGCTTATTGTACAACACTTCCATATTTAAGGTTGATATGGAAGGCATTTATAAAAATACTTAATAGAAGGGGTCCTAACATGGAGCCTTGGGGACACCTGTAGAAGAGTTAAGAAATGGAGAGAAAGAGTTGAGCCATCTAATGGATTGTTGTCTATCTTTTAGATAGTTTGTGAACCAGTTTAGAGTTGGGGTGTACCTAGGGTGGAGGGTTTACTGAGGAATATGGGATGGGAGACTGTTTCAAAGGCTTTTGAAAGGTCAAGAAAGAGAGAAGATACACATTTACTGGTGTTTTTAGCTTGACTGACTGTGTCCATAAATGAAATAAGGGCAGTAGTAGTGTGTGGCCTGGCCTAAACCCATGTTGAATTGGGGAGAGGGGTTTGTTTAGAAGTAGACAGTTTGGAAGTTTATAATGAATACATTTCTCCAGAAAATTACAGAGATGGGTCAGAAGTTAGAGATAGCTATTTTGTTACCTCTTTTACGGAGTGGAAGAATGTATGTTTTTTTTTTCCATATAGTTGTAACATATGACTCTTGGAGAGATCTATTCAAAAGTATGCTGATGGGACAGGCAATGAATCTTGTTGACATTTGGAGGCATTCTGGAAGTTATCAGAGACGCATTAGCCAGGTTTCAGTTTAAGGAGAAGTTTAGTTATGACGGTGATATGGTGATGGGAATGGGGAGAAAGAAAATGTGGATGGGTTGAGGGCTGTTTCCTGAGAGGGAGCTGATAGTGGATAACAGTATTAGCCTTAGTGTGGGGAAAAGTACTGGTGAGTTTGGCTATGGTGTCAATGAAATGCGAATTGAAGAGGGTCGCTATTTCACTGTCAGTTTTCTCGGGGAATGGGCATGGGTTGCTTTTTGTACCAGGGCTAATTATTATTTATTTATTTATTTATTTATTTATTTTACATTTGTTGACCGGGCTAGTCTAGCTGGATACATTTCCATTTTCAGTAGAGGCCTGGGGAGAAAAGCTCCACATAAATTTGAACAAAAAATGTTACAATAGACAAGCAAATGGACAAATCATCATAGATGAAAAGACAAATAAAAAATATAGTACCCAATAACAGATATATACAAAAAGAGGATCACATTTCTAAAAATAACATTAATTAGCTGAAATAACATCAAGAGCAAGTCACAAAACAGAGAGCAAAATTGATTAATAATATTATATAGAACTAATCTTAGTAACAGCAGGAGAAAGAGAAACACTAAAATAGGAGAGGAGGAAGGGAAGCAGTATAAGAAAAGAGAAGGGGAAGTTGAGAGAGATTAGCATAGAGGAAAGAAGAAACAAAATACTCTAAAAGGAGGTAGACTGAAGCAGATACAGTAAAGAGAGAGGGAAAGTAGTAGGAAAGTGCAGAGTAGTAGGAAAGCGCAGAGGAGGTAAAGGATCAGTCAGGTTTTGAACAGGAACAGAGCCAGTGGCTTTGGAAGTAGTCTTTGATTTTGTGTTTAAAGAGAGGCAGAGATGTGGTAAGTGTTATGTCGCTAGGAAGCAGATTCCAGTTCCTTCCTACAGTATTATTGAAAAGAGATTCACCAGCAGAATTATAAGTCTTTGTTATAGTAGCCATAAGTTTACTGGATGAGCGAAGGGAGTTTAGGTTGTTATAGGGGATTAAAAGTTTAGAAAGAATAGGGGTTTTGTTTGGTTGGTATAAGATTTTATGGGCAATAGTGAGTTGAGGGATTAACAGAAGGTTTTGTAGTTCAAGCCAGCCTAGAAGTTTCAGGTTAATACAGTAATTAGAGTTCCAAAATTTCTTTGGATTTTGGTTGTAATTTTTTTGAAGGTTTAGATACTATTCCTTTCTATCATTAATGATTAGGTGCATTGCTTGGTTATGGAACTGACTGTATTGTAGGAGATCAGTGGATTTTTATGCTTTTGCCATTCTTTCCATATTTTGTCCCTGGCATTCATAATTTGCTGGGTAGGTACAGTAAGCTAAATGGCATACTTGATTTTGACTCTTTTTTTTTTTTTGCCTAACTGGGGCTAGTTTGTTGCTGGAGTTGAAGAACTTGAAGCTTATTGAGTGGCAGGACTTTTATAATATTCCAATCAATGGTTCTAAAGGTTTCGTTGAGAATTGTAAGGTTAAAGTTCCTTAGATTTCTAGTTTGGTTAAATTGGTATTAGGAGGGTATTAAGTTGGTTTTACAAATTATACAGGCTGTAAGGTGGTTACTAATACTACAGGAGAGTGTTCCTGCTGTTGAAAGTTTGTTAGGGTTGGAGTCTTGTATCCAGTCTAGAAGTGAGCTACTGCCTTTATTTTTGTTAGGTCTAGTTATGTTTGTTGTCAGCTGTGTGATGTTGTAGAGGATGATATTAGTTGATGGAGAGTGGTCTAAGAAATCTAGCCAGTTTATGTTTACGTCACCTAAGACGATTGCCTCATTGTTAATACTTTTTGATATCCAAGCAAGAATATCTTCTAAAAGGGGAATATTTTTGCCTGTGGGATGTATATGGATATGATACAGAGATACTTAGAATAGCTGAGTTTGAGAAATTATATAAGTAATTTTGCAGTAGTGAATTGAGGAGTATGGGACAATGGGGAAAGTACTGGGGAAAATGATAGTAATGCCTTCTATTTTTTATGGAGTCTATCAGCCTGTAGACAGGCATAATCTGGAGGGAGGAATTCTGAATTCTTTATGTAAGATTTCAACCACGTTTCAGTTGCAGCTAATATGTCTGCTTTATTCTGAGAGACCCAGGCATGAAATCATGCTATTTTGTTTCTGATACTTTCAAGACTGACTGTTGTGAAATATAGTGATTTATGTGAATGGTGGGTGGGCGGTACTGGCATTCATAGGGACAGGGCCTAGGTTCGGGTGGATATCTCCACAAAGAAATATGTTAGCTAGGTTTAACAGGTAGCTGAAGGGTGTGAAGTTTCTTTTTATGTGGCTGGAGATGGAAACATGGTTGTGAGCATGTTTATGGAGAGGAAGTAGTTATAATTTGGTATATAGAAATATAAAATACTGTAGTAGGCAAAAACACCACTTCCATGTCATGAATCCTTCTTCAATCTATTCCACAAATAAAGTGACAAAATGCAGATAAAAACACTGTCAGGTTAAGTGCTTTTTAATGATAGTATAAAAAATGAATACAGTCAGATAAAAATGTAATAACTTTGCCCTTTAACTTCAAGACACTATTGATACTCAAATGATCATTTAAACCGGGTCTGTTGGTTCCATCTTATTATTCACCTCTTATTATATTATTTATTTTCTCACCTCACTATTTTATAAATTCTGTGTATTGTATACACTCCTATTCTTTGTATGCTCCACAACTCTGTTTCCTTGCTCTGGATATATCTTCCTCTGCTTTTTTTAAATTGGATCATATCTCCTTCATCTTCATTTTTTCTCCCCTTCTATCTTTTAATTGTTTAATTAATTAAACTTCCTAAAATGAAAACATTTAATAATTTATTCTTGAAAAAGTTGAATCCTCGTTAAAAATTCTTGGCCCCCTCAATATCTTGTTAATAATTCCCTTTGCTGAACATTTATAAGTGCTGAGTATTTGTTTCTGTATGGTTGTATTTTGTTGGTTTTCATCTGATAAATGTGTTTTTTGTGTAATGGTTAAAATATATATTCAATGGTCCATATATATATTTATTTGTCAGTTGTTTTTGTTTTACCCTTGCAGAAGTCCCTAAATTGTTTCTTAATTGAGTTGTGTTCCCTATAATCCAGAAATTGACCTCAGATCCTATAATATCCTTCAGAACAAATAAATGTTATCTAATAATCTGGTATGTGTAACAATATGTTGGTTCCATGGTATTTCAATAATTTGTTTGTTTTTATACATATAGGGTTATAGTTCTTCCATAGGGGTTTCATTTATACAAATTGTATATTTTACCACAGCTACATAATATTATGTTCATAATATTTTTTTCTTTAACTTCTTTTTTTAAATTTTAATTAAAATTAAATTCCCTCATGTTTTAAATAAAAATAATTGTCATGTTCATTATTAAAAAAAAATAATCTCTCCATATTGGAATAACCGGAATAATAGTCAAATATATATCCTAAGAAATAAATAAATAAAATAGTCCCTTAGGTCCTATATATCCTTGTCAAAAAGTCCCTTGATTAGAGTTTAAAAAAAGTCCTATGTATTTAACTAATGGTTCAAGTTGTTGATCTGTGTATTGTTTTGATCTTCCTCTAACAAGAATAGGTTATTCAACTACTAGGGTTAAAAAGGTGGTTTTATTAATTTTTTTACTATGTTTGGGAATTCCAAAGGCCACTGGAAAATAAAAATTAGGCATCTAAATAATATAATTATGTTTTTTTGATTTCATATTTTTTTTTTTGGTTTTTAATAAAATATATATATTTTTATAATCAGATAATTTAGAATGGCATCATTAGAAATTTCCAACATGTTTGTTTTGTTTCATTAATTGCAAACATGTTTGTTTCATCCTCTCCTTTGTCGGGTCTCATAACTCTACATCCCTTCCCTTCTTTTTTTCCTCTGTACACTCTTATTTTTTAACATGTCTTCCAACTTTCTGTCAATCTGTGGTAAATGAAATAGTGAAGTAGTCTGTTTGTTGTTAATTTTCTAATTCCAATTTTCTCCATTTCTAAAATCTTTTTCTTACCAAGGATTATAAGTGCTTTTTTAATATCATAAAATCTTACCATTATTTTCCTTTCTCACAAATTATTTCAATTTTTCAATTTTAATTTCAAAAATTCATTATAATCCAAATTTATAATACTGGTTTTAAAAAATTGGGGTAAATAAATTGAAATCCCTTAGTAAACAACTGAAAATAAAAGTAATCTGTTCATTTTTATTAATAAGTACATCAGTTATAATCAATGGATCACACATTAGATGATTCTTATTTAACATGGATTTTTTCTATAATCAGTTATTTTTTCAGTATGTCCCTTAACTAATATTAAGAACAATTTGAATATTATTTATTTTATTTATTTATTTAGTCCACTGGGCTGAAATGACCCATTCTCAGTGGGAGCTGCTCCCGTGGAAAAAAGTCAGAAGATAAATCAGTCAACAAAGTTGTCAACATAAATTGTTAAGGGTTATATTTAATACATTTTAACACTAATGTATTAGGTGATGACATATTACATTACATAATTTTAATAATTTTAAGTAATGTGGATACACTACAACATTAATATTAAAAAAGTATTTATTTACAAGAGGAGTCATGTGAAAGGACCCTGTTTAAATGAAGTTAAGGGCAGCTAAGTTATAAGAATAAGCAGCATGTTTTAAAATACGGTATTTTTTTTGTTACTGAATGTTTTTTTAAAGTTATACTGTATGTACATTTTTATCTGACTTGTATTTATTTTATATACTATCATTAATAGCAAAAGAGGGAAGTTGATTAATGAATTTTTAATTCATGACATCACTTTAATTAATATTAATGCGATGTATTCATTGGGGAAAATTAATTTGAAAGGTATAAAAGAGGAAAGTATTTTTTGTCTTTATGTTCTAACGAAGCTCGGGAGATTCCTGGGTGAAAGCACTTAACCTGACAGTGATTTATCTGCATTTTGTCGCTTTATTTGCGGAATAATTTGAAGAAGGATTCGTGACTTGGAAGTGGTGTTTTTGCCTACTACAGTATTTTGTGCTTGTGCTTTTGACGTGTTGCTTGTATATAGAAATACATTGAGTGCTTACAGGCTAGGGAATATATCTGAGTAGCTGGGAAGGGGTTAAGATTGTATGGGAATTGTAAAATCTTGTACTTACCTTTTACCAATATGGATTAGCTCTGTTCTCCTCCAGTTGTAACACTTTCCCTAGACAAATCAGACTATAAATCAGTCATATTTACCATAAGACTGAAGTTGAAAGTATCCTCAATAATTTGTTATTCAAAGATTATCCCAAATCAAATCTATTGAAGGTGAATGATGACCCGACAAATATTCTCTCTTGCTTTCACCCTGAGAGCCCCAGTACAAATGTGGACTCCTTCACTACCAAATTCTATGAACATATATATAATTGCATAGAAACATCAATCCCCTCTCAAATAAACACCAAACCAAGTTTAAGAATAAACCCTCCTGGTGAAAACCTAATATAGACAGGTTCAAAAATACAGTTTATTATACAAAAAAAATCTAATTCTGCAAATGCAAAAAAATTCTTTTAATAAGGCTAAAAAAGAACTTCAGACCCTGATTAAATCAACAAATCTGATACAAGGTAAACACAGCCACCAAGGCAAAAGTCAATAACAAAGACTTCTTTATCTGTGTCAGGTACCTCAGAAAAAAATGTTCAAAAGTCACTGAGATAATGGCATCGCATACTTTAGGCCTGAAGACATAGCCAATTTACTGTAGATTTAGTTTTCCTTTAACTTCACCCAGCTCTCTCCATTCCTAGACCTCTTATCATCATCTGCACATTCCTTTCAAACCTCCCAAGAACAAGTCCTCAAGGAACTATCCAAAGCTAAAACACAGCTTCTATGGGCTGGATAATAACAACCTGTCAATATCCCTATGGATTATTTTTAATATTAATCTCCAAACTGGGTTTGTATCAAATGAATGGAGATCTGCAAAAGTCATCCCCTTCAGAAAGGCTGGGCATAAACTGATTCAAGCAGCTATCGACTTATAGTCCTGCCCAGCCTCATCTGTAAGGATATGGAAAGGATAATTATAGAACCAATAAAGTCCAGCTTGCTTGACTTACTTGAGAAGGTCTTCAAAGCAATGGATGAGGAAAAATCTGTTCACACCACACCTGGACCTCACAAAAGCATTTAACACCATCTGTCATTCAGGCATAGTTAATAAACTGATTCAGTGAAATGTAAATCCTTATGTAATTCAATGGATAGCAAACAGGCTCACAAACACAACTCAATAAATTAAGGGGGTGTATCTACCTCCACCAACAGACCTGTCGCTACTGGAACACCTTGTGATTCAGTCCTCAGTATACTCCTTTTTAGCATCTTCTTCTCAGAGATTAAGGCAAATGTTGACAGCTTACAGCTTAAAAAGTTTGCTGATGCCTGCAATGTGGCATGGAATCTAGGTATCAATGCATTGATCTTCTTCAGAAACATGTTCTACCAAGGCAATATCAGCAGTTAGTCAATTTCAGAAAAGAAGGCCAAATTCCTGCAAGGGTTGATAACTATACAAACAATTTCATGTGAATAGTCTCAGCTGTAATGAAATATTCACATTGATTTTTACCCATATATATGTGACTATGTTAATTTTCATTAGTTATAGATTATAGTAAATCAGTATTTAATTCTGCATGTTATTCAGGATGGCTTAAAATAACTGTACTGTCAAGTTAAAAATGTATAGTACTTTTCAGTGCAATCAGTTTCTGGACAGCCACACCCTCACCAGAGCTTGGGTGGTGCTTTGGTCTACTCAGCCATTGCTTAGGCTGAGGAACTTTCTGGAAATCACCCAGAAACATTACCAATATGTGTATACATGGTACTGCAACATAAGTGTTACAACAGTCTCAGTGTAATTTGAATATTATATATGAATAAGATGTAAGATGTATGAAGCTACTAATACAGAACATTTACCACCATAGTATGACTGACTTGCAATGCTTTTAAAACAACAGGAAATAAACATTTCATAACAAGTATTTCAAGTAATCATGGCTGGATCCCCCACAAGGTGACCTGGGCAGCTGGCTAGGTCCCAGTTAGCTAGATGGGGGAAGACGTCATGTTACGTTTTTTTTTTTTAGAAAATAAAGTGTTTTTAAAAAATCTGCTGTTATTTAATTGTTTAAAACAAGACTGTCTCCTGCTCTTTCAAAGAAGTTGCAAAAAAATTGCTTTGCTCCTCTGAATTTATGCCCACATCATTATTAAACTTGCTGCATGCACTTGCAAGATTTAAAATCTGGGTTGCTCAAGAAAGAGTTAAATTTCTTTCCTGACCAATATCTCACCCCCCCTCCACAGCTTTGCATTACTGATGGTGGTCTCCTTCTCAGCAGGTCAGTGTGTGTGTGTGTGTGTGTGTGTGTGTGTGTGTGTGTGTGTGTGTGTGTGTGTGTGTGTGTGTGTGTGTGTAAAATGCCACAGTTAGGGACACAATCTTTAGTTAAGCGACTTGCTCAAGTTCACACAGATTCAAATCTTGTACTTTAGCAATAGGAGGCATGAACCGTAATCATCCACTCAGCTGCCAGACCTACATTAGCCTATTTCTTTTTTAAATCACTGAAGACAGTTTGTCAACATCAGTCATACAGTTTAGTTGCTGTGTGGCTCATAAAACACGTTGATGCAAGACCTGTTGTTCTGTTAACTTTTTAAGGGATTAAAAGTTGTCTGGTCTTATCTGTCTCTGGTTTTGCTGAACACTCTAATTTTGTGTTATATTTATGCCCAGTCCTTGAGCAAGTCATTTAACCAGACAGTGCTTTGGGGCAAATAGAAATTTGGGCTAGGCACCACAATAGTCCTATGGATGTGATTTTCAGTTTCCTTGTTCTGTTAAATGCTGATGTGTGTTTATTATTTAGCTCTGAAAACATTGCTTAGCATGAAGTCTGAGTTTGATGTGAATAGTTTAACTATGGATACATTTTTATTTTACTTGTTATTTGTTTAGGCTTACAGATGTGAATTGCAGTGCTTGGGCTACAAAAACTTGTCTCGCACAATACAGATGAGTAAAGTAATGAGCTGTTAAAGAACTATTACTTGCAGTATATGGTTTTATTCTTTCATTCATCATTTGTCTTCTGTGTGACTCTGCAAGTTAGTTCACCAAACAGTACTCTTGGGCTGCTCCTTAAAAAGGACACTGGTGTCCAGTTGGCTACTCCAGAATATTAGCAAATGTGTTACATATTTGCTTTTTGAATTCCTCTACCCTTCACATACATGCTCGTTAGCACCTCACAATGTACTACTGGAGTATAGATCTCAGAATGTCGCTTGTAGTTTAATGGATTTGCCAGATGCATTTTCACTAAATATGAGTTTTACTGAAAGGAAATTTTAATTATTAAGTCTGTTGTCAATTTGACAGTGTTTTGTTTAGAAAATTGTTGTCAAGTGTTTTTCTCTGTAACATGGGAAATAAAAAAATTAAATAAAATCCAAATTGCTGTGATAATTGAAGTAAAGAAGAAAATAATATATATACCAACAGGTTTACAATAATTGGGAAGAGATGGCCAAGTGATGGGATATTATTATGGCTTGCGGGGGTCTGACTTATTACCTTATATAATTATTCAAAACAGATCACAATAAATTAGACCTATTTTTTCAGATTATGTACATCAACAACAGAGAAATAATATTAATTCTAGACATGACTGCAGATGTATACTAATTTATATTAGAAATACATCTCACACTTTAAGTATTACTTAAAAGTACTGGCCAATAGTGCAACAACTTCCCTTACAGGAAAAGGAAATGGATACCATAGTTTTGGATTTAAGAAGTCTAATAACTTAAAAAAATATGTTATGTTATATAAAACAAAAACATGCATTAAATTGTCTAAAATGTAATAAACACAGTACCTATACCTGTAATAAATGTATATACTGTAAGTATATATATATATATATATATGTAACAAGTTCATTATACATTCAGTGAGCAAAAATAATTTTATATTAAGGCCACATGGTACATGTGATACTAAAAACTGGGAGATAAGTGATGCCTTCTATATAGGTAGAACTAATCAGAACACTCAAGGAGTGTATAGAAGGCCATTTGTCAGATATAAAAGGTGTATTGAAACTAATGATTTGTATTAACATATCAAGGAAACAAGCAATGCACATTCTTTTAAATTTGTTATATTACAAGCGGTATATGAACAAATAAGAGGTGGTGATGTTAAAAATATGACAGAGAAAGAAGAAAACAAATGGATATTCAGGTTTAGGGCACTACAGTACCCAGGACAGAAAGAAATGTTTAGTATTAAACCTATGCTGAAGGAATTATTTAACCAAGTTAAGTAAGTGTCCCTTTAAGATTATTTGGCTTGGATTGTTACATTGCTATTTTAAATCACATGATTTCTTATCACGTGGTCTTAGTCACGTGGTCTTTTATCATGTGGTCTTGTTTTAGGTATAAAAAGAAGTGCTTCATCTTATGTCGTCATTTGCCTGATGAAGCTTTTATGCGAAAGTGTTAAACTTGCAGCATTCTTATTAAATTTTGACTTTTAAGTTATACTGCTTGTTTGTGGTTCTGGATAATTTTGTTTTATTTTTAGTCTGAGTACCTTTAGTTTATCCGGATTTATTGCTGCTGTGTTATCTTGCTTTACTTTGACTAAGCAACATGTCCTACATGAACTCAAATCCCTGTCAGTATATTCAGTGTCCTACGGACTGATCAGAGGCAACCTGTGTCTGGCATACAAGGCATCCACTGACCCATTACTGATGGATATACTGCACATCAGCAAGTCAAATGATATCTGCAATACTTGGTCTAGAGATCTAACCCTCTTCTGCAACATCAGTAGAATGGTTTGGAGGGATAGGTATACCTTGCAGAGGATACCCTGCTGTTGAACAGACTTCCCATATATATAAAATAAAGTTCATCCATGTCCTTATTCAAGTGTAACGTATATCTGTGGATGGAAACAGAAAATTTACCTCAGGACTGCCCCCTGTACTACTGATGGACAGAGGCATCTTCTAAATTCTTTACCCATGCATGAAGGGTCCTCTCAAATTATCTATGGTGTGATCCCAGTTATTCCCATTAAGGGTAATATTTAATTAGGAACCATGGGATAGGTAAGGCCAATCTATAACCAAATGAGATTATTTTGAGTTCAGAAAAGGATATTGGAAAGGGATTTTGGCTATGCTTAAACTGGCTGACAAGGGCAATAAGGCTAGTACTTAACTATGAGCCTATGAACCTATGCCCTTACTTATAAGTTGAACAACAAAGAACAATTTTCTTACTACCCTGGGCACATGTTGGTCGAAAGCCAGGTTATAATTCTTCATGTGTCCCAGATCTCAGACTACCAGGACTGCTCTCAGGGGTGTTTTACTATTGGTGTAGTTTCTCAGGGTGATCATCTTCCCATATGTACTATTATGCAATTTTTGACAATGCCACGGCTTTGGCATAAAGCATTTGTCTGTGTTAGACATTCTTCTAAGAAGTTAGTGTCTTGGGGAATTGTATGATTGCTCCTAGCTTGTAATCATCTGCAAGCTTTGTCAGCTAGAGGTCCTTGACATTGGCTTTGACTTCCAGGAAGAAGATGCCAAAGAGGAACAGGCCCAGCACAGACCCTTGAGGGATTTTGCTTTTTACCAACCTCCATATAGAAGCAGGCTCACCAGTCCTATCTTTCTGTATTGCTTCTGTGTTCCAGATAGCTGTTCAGCATGTTATATGGTGGGGAGGGTTATGTTAATTCAATGAGTTTGTTTACAATGCCTGAGTGGGGCATTTTACCAAATGTCTTGGACAAGTCAATGTAGGTGTGATTCACAGTCTTGCCCTCATCCATTATCTTAGCGACCTTCTAAAAGATGTCCATCAGGTTTAGAAGGCATGACCTAATCTTGAAAAAAAAGAAATAACAAACTCGGTCAGTTCCAGTGTCTGAAGGTTTCCAATATCACTGTTAATCATTTGCATTATAATTTGTTTCATGGCTTTGTTTCTAAGACTAGTCAGACTAATGGGCTTTAAGTTTCTGGGATCCATTGATGAGCCACTTTTATGTTGAGGGAAGCCCATTGCAGTTGTCCATTCCCATGGCACAAAGTCTGTTCTGAGGCCGTTGAATAGTGACACCAGTGACCCTGACAGATCACATTTCAGGCTATACAGGGGACATCCTGTGATATAACTGGGGCCCATTGAGGCTGTGTTTTGGTCTTAGTGACCACAACCAGGACCTGCTCCTTATTGACACTCAGAGGGGTTCAAGTTTGAAGATATTTCCTGAATGGTGGCTGGTAGTGAATCTGAGGTAAAATTGGAACTGAATTTGTCAGCCAGTAGATTTGGTATATCACTCAGCTTTGTGAAAGTGGATCCACTAACATCTAGTTCTGCACACTGTTGTGTGCTACCTTTGGGTTACATGGAAGACAGACGGTACCTATAGCTTGCTAGAGTATGGCGTGTGAATTTGTCTGTGGTAATATGCATGTGAAGAAACTCCAGAACATCATCCTGTTTAACCAGCCTTGATGTATGCTTGTTGTTGGTGTAGATCAGGATACCTCCACCTTTACTCCCAGTCTGTGAAGTTGCTTCTCTAAATGCATGTAAGGCACAGAAGCCTTGCACTGCTGGGGTAGTCTCCATGCTTTTAAACCACATCTTGGTAAGCACACATTCACCAAGATGAGGAAAGCTTTGAGAGAGTGGAGCTTCTTGTTTAAATTTCTAGCATGGAGCAGTAACTACCTTACAATTCCATTGGGTTGATTTTGCTATGTCAGAAGATTTGTCAATTTGGCATTGCTTAAAAAATGGCTCTGTGGGGAAGGACAAGGTTTTAGCCATTTGAAAGCCTGGAGAGGACAGGTGCATACCATCCATCCTTGGCAAAACAATGTGGTCTGTTAACCATATCCTCTCAGATTTACAAATATCCTATCCCTTAGAATGACATCAGCAACTAATCCAATTATTAAAGTCAGTCATCTAGTGTCCTTAATGTGGCATCAGTCTTGGTGAATGTAGAATGCTGCTCAACACTGAAACACATAGTCTGAGAGGCCCATTATGTCTCTCTTCATATAGTCTAGAGATGTACATCTCAGGTCATTTATACCGACGTTGAGTATAACTGAATCATACTGGTATCTGTGGTGCAACTGAATGAATGCATGCATAACTTGGTGTATCCTGGTTCTAGTTAAACAAATGAAAATTGTCTGCTCTTTGTTCAGCCTGGTGAGTGGGCCATCAGTATATCATAGAATGAAGTCCCCTGTGACTGGAGTCCTAGGTAGTGTGAAGGCTTGAATTATGGGCTTAACATTTAAATCTCCACTGAGTGTGGCTGTATGTGTGGTTTTAGGTGTTGCTCCTGTTGAGTGCTTTTGGGGTAGCTAAGGTTAATTTTTGCAGGTAGAAAGTCTGGGAGATCTTTGGGTTTGAGAAGAGTGCATTTATGTGCCTCAGTATCAATTAGTCTATGTCTGAGGTGCATACTGTGTGTGGTGGGCATAATGTGTGGTTTCCTGACAACCTGATTTGTATTATGAGTGCTTGTTTGCAACAGCTTTCTTCCAGTGACGCTGCTTCTGTACATCTCTCACATACTGTATCTGTTTCTTTAATGATTAAAAAGTTGCTAGTGAGCATGAGATCATTTCTACATTGTCTCAATGGATCTACTTCATAACACTACATTTCATAATGTTGAATTTCATAACATTGAGACCATAACATTGAAAATTCAAAACACTGAAAACCCAAATCATTGAAAACTCAGAACATTGAAAGTGTGTTTCATAACATTGCACAAGTAAATAAGATCCCCTCCACCTACAACACTACCTAATAACAAACACACTTTCTACTACGTTTCTGCATGGGGGCAAGCCCCCCTGCACCCCACATGTGGGGAGATCTTCCCCCCACACACCCTGTCAATTAAATATAGCAACTCCAAGATTGCACTACAGTGGAAAAAAGTTAATTTCATAACCTCAGTTTATGATGATTGCGATACAGTGAGGTTAGGAAATTAACTTTTTCCACTGCAGTGCGATCTTGGAGTTGGTATATTTAATTTATGGGAGGGTGTGGGGGGCAGAGCCACCCACATGGTTGGGGTGCAGGGGGGCTTCCCTCCTGCAGAAATGTAGTAAAACGTGTGTTAGTTAGGTGTTACAGGTGGAAAGGATGTTATTTACATATGCATTGTAGTTTTCAATGTTATGAAGCACACTTTTAATGTTTTGAGTTTTCAGTGTTTTGGGTTTTCAGTGTTTTGGGATTTAGATGTTTTGGTCTCAATGTTATGAAATTCAGTGTTATGAAATTTCAATGTGATGAAGTAGACCCGTCTCAGTATAGCCATATCCAACAAACTGGCTGCGGAAGAATTGGGGAATTGCATATGCATCATGTCAGATCCATTATTATGTGATCTAGAAAGGTGTGGTATATGAAGGGGGTTAACAGAACACTGCTAAATGTGCTTTTAAGGATATACACTAGACTAGGCTATACAATTCTAAATTTAAGGGCAGTGCTATGCAATACCAAAACTATCTGCTCTGTGCTCATCATAGTGCAACATAATCGCTCTTCACTAACTGAGCTACTAAGTATGGTTTTAAAATACCTTTTAGGGAAATTTTACTTCCTAGGTATTTGTATCTAGGCAGGGCACTACTTACCAACGCTACATGATGGGCAACTCTGCTCAAATGCATCAGATTTATATACCCACATTTATACAGGCATTGAAAACAGAGTAAACTGACTAATATGCCCTCTGGCCAATAATCATCTAAACTCACAGCCTTTCTGTGTTTTTCCCAACTTGGATAGACCAGGCTGTATGTTTGGTTTTAGGTGGTAAGGACGGACAATCGCAATGTCCTTAATGTAAAAACACACAAAAAGTTTACTTAAAATGTAATGCTAACACCAGTAATTCAACGGCTAACTAGAAACTTAAGGCAAGTTAATCAAAGTAATCTAACAGTAAGGTGATTTAAGAATCAACAATTCAACAGCAAATCTAAACAGGTGACAAATGCACTTTTAACATTTTTAAATAAAGCAAAATCAATAAATAATTAAAAGAATTGGCAGCAGTTCACTATACAGTTTAAGTCAAGTGCAATTTAGGAAAAAAGTGCTAAACTCTTCCTGAATGGGACAGGATGCGAGCCAAGTTAATTTCTCAGAGCATGCTCATTAAGTTGTCAGTGATCTGTTGTTGGTCTTTTTTGTCAATGTTTGGTCCGTTAGGTATAGCTTCATATATCTGTTCTTATTTATTTTTATGTATGTAGTTATGTATATATATATATATATATATATATATATATATATATATATATATATATATATATATATAAATATGTACACTGACACACACATAGCCATTATACATACATATATACACACAAGAGTGCAAGCCACTAGTATCATTAGAGGAAGGGATGACATCAGTACCTTCAGTCCCCAACTACAACCATAGTGATGCAGTGTGGAGGTAGCTCACTTTTGTACATTATACTAAAATGTATTTGACATGACGTGCACTTATCATCCTTACTGGGATCATCATCAGAAATGTCTTCAACATCAGATGTTACAGAAAACCTACAGACAGTGCATGGTAATTTTAATCATTCTACATACACATATAAATAACTCCACCTGTCAAAGGTCAGATTAGCCACATGTTCACATATTTCTTCACAGTGTCAGTACCACAACCAAACTTATCCTGTGCCTTGTTGCAACAGTTTGATGACACCAGCATGGCTGTCAATGATGGGAGCATGACTCTCATGACACAGACTGAGAACAGTGGCACACAGTCACAAAGTGCACTGCCAGGGCCCATTACACCACAGCAGTTGGATAACCCTTGAGCAGTGACTCAGGCTTACACACCCTGTACAGTGATGGCATGTTTTGGGTGAACCCCATATAGCTCAACAACTGCTTCTTATGGACAACTTGAACCCCTTGAAGAACAGACTAAATTTTCAGAAGTAGCAGTATCTACCATCACATTTGTACACTGACGTGCCAGGTGAAGACAACAATTAGCTTCAGAGTCATGCAAGGCCTTGGCTGCCCAACAACATAGTTTAAGCTGAGGCTATTTCCACTGAGAGTCAGGAAGGCATAGTTAAAGTACTGCAGGATATAAGTGAGGAATTTCACCAGAACATGGGACTGGTTGAGCCAGGGGACAATACTGTAATGCATCTCATGGATAGCATGGCTGCACACACAGCATCCATATCATGGCAATCAGCACATTCACAAATGATTACAGGACTCACACTGGAAACACAGGTGGAAATGGCCAGGAAACTGTCCACATAGCAGATGAGTAGGATGCAGACCATGTCCATCTCAAGGATGTGCTATAGTTAATTATGTTGATTGTCCAATGAAGAAAGCAGACAGGCTTCACCAGACTTCCTCAATATGTGCAAGATCCTCTCAGCAAATGTCTAGCTCCCACAGCACAGTTAGGTGAATGTCATGGGATTTCCATGCATCCAGCAGATCCCTCCAATGAACCATCTCAGCATCAGGTTTGCATACAAGTACTTGCTCTCGATCTATGGGAACGTCACTCACACTATAATTAGAGAACATTGTATACCACACTTTCCAAGTATAACTTACAGTTTGGAAATCATTAACAGGAAAACAGTAATCAACCATTTACACACATTGCTACTGCAGCACATTTTACTCACTTCAGGAAAGCATAGAATACAAAAGGGAGAAAAAAGAGCAAGACATTTTTCCTAATACAAGTAGTCTGCGCTCATAAGCAGTCAGCATAGTCTGTTCTGGGCACTGCAAGTAAAGAATAGCAGTAAGTAAAGAGCAGCAATATTCCAATAAACATGTATCACAACATCAGCTTTTCGACACTCATTCCCTGCCAGTATGACTAGCACTTTCGCCAGTTATCTCTTTGTACTGTACCAGTGATGACTGAAGGCATTCTTATAAAAACTAAGATTTCTTATGCAAAATAAGAAATATCTAATATGCAATGTTAGCAGACCATGTCCCAGACAATACAGCCCAAATTTAACACTGCATGCAGCAATTATTATCTCTGTAACTGTTTTTCCCACTATCACTAAGTGAATGTCATGGCTCGTAGTTTTGTACTAGTTACTACCTCTTTGCATATGCAGGCATATACTCTGCACAAGCCTGGCATTGAAGTTGCCATGCTACTGCCATCAGCTGACCAGACAGACAGAGAGAGAGAAAGGTGCACTGCCACTACTGGTGACATAGTTCTCAACCTCTTAGAGCAAAAAATATGGACAAAGCCATAAATAATGGGGGGGGCAATGGCCCAAAAATAGGGACAATTTTTAAATATTGCTCTTACAAACTTAAAAAGTTAATAGAATAACAGATTTTGCATTAGCATGAATTTTCTGAAAGGCATAAAGTCTGAATCTCAAATGTCTGTCATTATTTTCTGATTTCAGTCCTCAATAATTTAGCAATGATTTGCAGAAAAAAATAAATTTTATGTGTAACAAGCCAAAAATATGAGTAAAAATCTGGGCATTCTATGAGAATCTGTACAGTTGAGAGGTATGCCTGGTGACTGTGGCAGCTGTGAATCCCTCTGACACATGACCATGCTGTACAGAATGCAATATGCAGTAAACATCCTGTATGTAGTAGCAGAGCAGATTCCTAATGAAGGACACCTTGATTCATCCAGGCAATAGAAATGGGCTTTGAGCGGCCAAAATCTCACTCAGTGACTATTCATATCTGGAATAGGATGGTGTGAAGAGCTTCTTGGCAGCTTCATGGGGTTATGTACTGATGTCATTAGCTGAGGTCTTTGCAAGTAGCCTGCATCACCTAAAAACAGAACAGGTAGGGAATACATAACAAGAAATGGGGAGTGAGTGTGATTACTCAACAGTACCTGTACCATCTCACCAGATACTGAAATACCTTTGGTTAGGACCATTAAAATGCTTTGTACTTACCTCTCAGGAAGAGGTCGTACAGTGAACTTTTGTACCAATTATGGGAATCACAGGCATTTCCAAGATGCTGAGAGAAATACTGATGATGCACCCTCATGTATCATATACTACCTGACAATTGATGAAATGGTAGCCCTTCCTGTTCCAGTACCACTCCCCCATTATCCAAATGGGGCCCTAATGGGAACATTGGTGCAATCTCTCACACTGGACACTTCAGGAAAGCATTTCCTCCAACAGAACATATGCATAGTACTGCATTGGTCCTGAGGAGACACTTGGAACTTGAACTACTGATCCACATGTGCCAAGAGCATATGAGGAAATAAAGAATTCTTGATGTAGAAGATTGTGAGATACCCAACATATCCCCACTTAGTCTCTGGATGGTCCCTGTTGCAAGTATAGTGAGGTATATCCATACCTTGGTATCCCCAAGTAAAGAAAGGCCACACATTTCCCTCAATAACATTTGTGGACCATACAATTTCTCTAACATCTGTAAAATTTCCACATCTACTCTAAATCTACCGAAACTTCCTGATCAGCAAAGTTCATGTGGGTCAGCCTTTGCCGGTATTTTTTCTCTATGGCAAACAACAACATAAAGTGCATCATGCTTTGTCTTGAAGAAAATGAGCACCTTCTAGAAGGAAGCAAACAAGTCTGTTGCAAACCCAATTGATATTTTGCGGTGCGATGTCATAGTAATTCAGTATTTTGAACTAGATACATATATATATATATATATATATATATATATATATATATATATAGTGTATATATATATATATATCTATATCTATATATATATATATATATATATATATATATATATATATATATATACTTTACTATCAAAACCTCACAACACACTTGTGCGAGTGTTTACATACCTGAAATAAAACATTGTAAAATCCAAACATCGACTGATCAAAACACTGAACGTGGTAATTTCAATAAGTTGACAGTCAACATTATTGAGATTACCCAACTTACCTGGACTTCGGTGATTTTCTACTAATGTTTTGCATGGGGATAATCCTCCCTTCACCCCCACACCCCCTGCTAATTATATATACAAACTCCAAAATCATACTACAGGAGGAAAATGGTAAATTTCCTAATCTCCATTGTAGTGCGATCTACAATCAAAACGTCAAACCCACAAAAATGAATGCACACTAGCATTTGCCGTTATGGATTCGAACATTTACATATCGACGTTACCAAATCTTGGAACCATGACATTTGACTTTCTAAGGTTCATGTAACTGTCATGCGAGATTGTGATGGTAAACCTCTATATACATACATACACACACACGCGCGCACACACACACACACACACACACACACATATATATATATATATATATATATATATATATATATATATATATATATATATAGATTTGTATATATGAATTCCATTACTGTGAGTGAAAGCCAAGTTGGTCATACTGACGGGCCATGTCACAACAAATACTCAAGTGATCCCAGATTGCCATTATTTGTCTTAAGGAAATTGCAGTATACCAAAGAGTGGGAATTAGCCCTTTTCCTATGGCTCTATTATCTTGGAACTGTTATATAAAGTTTATTGAGATATGACATCACAGGCACAGGTGCCAGGAGTTGCTGAATGCTGGGTATTGGGGGGGGGGTTAGAGGGCAAGAGGGTACTTAGTGACTCATTCCTTCATTTATTTATTATTTATTTAATTATTTTGAGGATATTGACTACCTTAAGAGAAAAAAACAATAGAATCTAAAATATGTGCATGCTTGAGAAGTATGTAGAATATGTGAATTTTCTTATATGCTGAAAATGACAGAAAATATTACTTTTGCCTAGAAAAGAAACTTATTTTTGGTTCTTGAATTATAAGATCACACTAGTGAAATGACCGACATACTAAAGAGTTTGTTGAGTTGAAAAAATACAAAATGTACTAGCAAAACCAGAGCATTCAAAGGCTATATAAGGCTGCTTGTAGTGTCTAGCAATGAAGGACCATTTCTCTATAACCAGAGGAAGTATTTCAGCAAATTCCGCACAACAGTATAACATGGTATTTAGCTACAAAATGCAGTTAGTGTTTCGCTCCATCTGTAGTGATACACATAACTTAATCTTCTTGTAAGCCCTCCTCAGTTCATAAAAAAATGTTTTAATAAAAAATAAATAAATAAATAAAAATTCCACTAACTTCTACTAAGATACTTTGGTGCAGTTCAAACACTGTCCTATTAGAATGTGCCCCTTTTGACTATAAAGGAATCACATACATAAAATGGCCATATAGCTATTTGAGAGATACTATACCCTGCAAAACAATATCAATAATTAAAAATGATCCTGAAACTGCTCTTTTACTTTTACGAATCACCTGACCCCCCCCCCCCCCAATCTTTTCAGCAGTGATCAAGTAGTGCCCAGGTGGAAGCCAAGCAAAGTTCAAAATTATGACAACAAAAGACCTCTTAACTCTTGATTCACTTGCTATAAAAAGCCATTTGGCAGTTCCCTAAAGACAGTTCACAATAAAAAATTCAGGGATTTCTAATAAGGTGCTTTTGTGCAAAAAAGACACACACACACACACACACACACACACACACACTGTTCCAGTGGAATGTCCTGCTTTTGAAAGGCTACTGTAGCTCTGACTGTAAAAAAATTGAGAAATGCAATGGCCATATAGCTCTTCGACAGATACTGTCCCTCTACCAAACCATATCAATAATCAGTCAGAAGTGATCCCATGTCTGCCATTGGTTTTCATACATAACATGCCTCCAAAATAATACCCACATTCCGTATTCTTCTAATGTCTTGTTGAGAAGAAGACAATAAAATAAAGCAACCGCAATCTGTAGTTTACATTGATCCCCAGAAGGCATATTTTTAATTTGAAAGTTTTTCAAGTAACGACTATATTTTGACACACAGCATGTCTTTGAACTTCCTTCTACATAAAAACATATGCCTCCTTTATTTGGTGGTACAAAAAAAAAAAACAATGAAAACAATCACTTATTTTACTCTATTCCTACTGAGTACAATAAGGCAGGAGTGTGATAGACTCAAAGCAGCTAAATGAACTAAGAAAAAAAATGGAAATACTCTTAACTTATTTTGTTTTTCAGTCTCAAACATAAGATTAGCACTACTGCTGCTTTTCAAAGAATGATGCAAAATCTCAATAATTCAATTCTATTGTTATTTTGTGACAGGATTTCCTAAATATTTGTCAAATAAATCACAATTTTCACACCACCAGGCCAAAGGAAGTATGGGACAAAATAAATCAGGGATGTCCTACAATGTCTGGTATGAGTTATGGCTGCCCAAGTCTCAGTGTACCATGTTATGAAACTTACCATGGCCCATGCCGTGGAGATAGCATAGGCTCAAGGGGACAGCAGTCACACACTCCCAGGCAGCTAGAAAGAATACATTTATTGTCTGACCTATTTTTAAGTGGAGCACAGTAATTATAAGGCAAGCTACAAGAAGAGGTTCTTGCCATAGCGAGGGAGGAATGTGAATGTGGCAACAAACTGTATTGTTAATTCTATTAAGATTCAAACAGCACCAGAACCATGCATTGTGCCTGCACTGGGTTTGTCTCTCTGTATGGCAACAGGCAACTGTGCTGTTCAGGTCAGCCAATTAGTATGCTGCAGGTGTGGGGGGGGGGGTACTGAGTGCATGACCCCTCCCACAGAATGAAACTTGAACTGTTACATTAACTGAAATTAATGTAAAACCAAAACACTTATTCAAATACTGTAGCAGAAAATAGCTATTTTATTGAAATCAAGCTTGTTTTTTTTTTTTTTTTTTCAATTTCTTTATTTCCCACTACAGTAGTTGACAATGGTTGATTAAGTTTGTTTTGGGCCCTGGGCTGCTTTAAAATACATGGGCCATCAACACTTAACGTTTAGGACCGTGCATGAAAACAGAATACCAACAAACATGTTAAAGTTTAAAATACAATAAAAAATAATGTGAAATAAGCATTAAAGGAAAGGTAGAGCAGAGAATCATGTATATAATGCAAGTCTTGCCTGTGAATGACATATTTGACAGGAAACAGGTACAATTTGAATAAGTAAGTATGAAAGTATCAGAAACAGAGCCATGTGGAGCACAGGGTAGCTCAAGGAAAGATTAATCCTAGATGCCACCCCTTCTAACTCCCTGCATTGTTGTTTCTAGTCTTTGCAGCCACAATAAATATATTCCCAGTTAGCAGCTGAAATGCCACATCTCTAGCATTATATAAAGACAACCTAGTTTCCACCACATTATCTGAAAAGTTATAAAAACACAATAAATTAAAATTAATAACCTACAAGCAGTAAATGTACTTTTGAAAATTACAAACAGCAGTGATGTTGAATAAAAATATGATGGTGAATATAGTCAATTGGTTCAAAATCTTTGCATCACCATTACTTCAGCTCCCATATATTTGACACCTTCTACTGCTTAGTAATGTTGCTGCATTTATACTGATACTGTTCTGTTATGTGCACCAATGTCCATTCTTAGAGCTTAATACACATTATCTTTGTATGATAGTTAAGCATCCACTTAAAATGCATAATGTAACTCAATCAAACTTTAACGATAAACAAAATCAAATGAATAAATAAGTACATACATACATACATACATATATTATAATAAAAAAATTTCTCTACATTGCCACAATCGTTTCATATCTTAGAAACTGTGCACTCTTGAATTCAAAGCAATATCAGCAGTTTTGTTCACCCAGGCACAATATTAAATAACACAAGCAATTCCTTTGTGGATGCACAGAAATATGAAGAATTACAGTGAGTTACCAATACTATGTAGGTATAATTCTCTTATGCTCAGAAGTTACAATATTCAAGATCAACATATAATTTACAAACAAAAAAAAAAACTTTGACCAACACAGTTTAATCAAATCCTTAAGATAATACAACTGGAAAATATTAAAATCTATGTATTAAACTCTTCTGTCTCACACTTCAATGAAATATTCCAAAATATTCCCAGTGACCTTGCCCCAATATGTACTAAAACAGTCAAATCCAATCCTATACAATGGCTAACAAAAGAAACAAAGAAATTAGTGCTACAGTGTGACAAAGCCTGGAAACAGTGTCTCAAAAAAGGAACAGAAAATAGATTTTAACTTTTCATGCTACTAGGGAATAGACAGAATACCAAATAAAACATGACAAGCAAACATATTACAACTTCCTCCAAAATAAACATTAAAACATTACAAAACATATTACAACGTCCTCCAAAATAAACATCAAAACAGTACAAAACATATTACAACTTCCTCCAACATAAACATCAAAACAGTACAAACATATTACAACTTCCTCCAACATAAACATCAAAACAGTACAAAACATATTACAACTTCCTTCAAAATAAACATCAAAACAGTACAAAAATCTTCTAGGAAATTCATAAAAAAAGTTTACATTCAGGCCAAATTACCACCTCCATCCCTACATCCAACAATAATACTGACTCAATTCCCTCACAGTTTAACAATTATTTTATACAGACCATATTGTTCCTCATAACCATTAATACTTCCACTACCCTCTCAGTACCAACAGCCTCTGATAAATATCCTCAGCTAATTGACTTCAGCACAGTACCTACCTCCACCATTAAAACAAATAAATTCTACATAAGCTAAATCTATCCATCATAGCTGCTAAACAACCCCTCAGACTACTTAAAACTGGTTGCAGAAGCAATTGCTTTTCCAGTCTCTATATTGATAAATAGATGTATATTTGAAAGTACATTCTTTCCATCTGGAAAAAATCATTATACCTTTACACAAAGGTGACACATCTATAGAATTTAATAACTACATACCCATTGCAATGCTCCCCCGCTATCAAAAATACTTGAAAATGAATTTGTGCACAGCTTCTACATCACCTAAATTCAAATAATCTGCTCTTGGAAACACAATATGGTTTCAGACCCCAACACAAGCACAGCCACTACCCTCTTTCACTTCACCAACACTATAAACCGGCATAGGAAGAGTTGTAACCTACTGTCAACTGTGTTCCTAGATTTATCCAAAGCTTTCTACACTGTATCACATCAACATTTACTCACTGAATTCTCTTGTATAAGGCTCTCACAATCCTACCTTAAATAGTTCCTTAGTTATCAATCTGGAAGTCAAAAATCAGTCAAATGACTCTCTTCCAGTTACCATAGGTGTCCCGCAGGTTTCTATACTAGCACCCCTTCTGTTTAATATTTTTATAAACAAGCTTCACAGTGCTATACACTAAGCAAATATAATACAACATGGAGATAATTTGATTTTAATAGGTACAGTCTACAAGAAATCATCCAAATGTCTTTCTTTTAGGTCAAAACCCCCTGACTGAAAAATCTGAACCTACTCCTTAATCTTAATAAAACAAAACTAATGCTCTTGACCCAGAACATTATCTCTATCAAGAGTAATCTTTCTTGGTTACATCAACAAATAATATTAAAACTGAGGTAGTATCACAGATTAAATTACTAGTAATTGTAATAAATGAAAATTTAAAATGTGATCAACATATTCTACAAACAATTAAAAAGACCCACTAGAAACTTGACTGCCTTTACAGGGCAAAACAGTACCTTACAGACAAAGTAAGAAAAACCCTAGCCTCATCCTATTTGGTTCCAACCTTCCTATATGCCTCACCTATCTTTAAACAAACCTAAGCTCTTTACAAAAATCCAAACTAGCTTCCTGTTACAACAAAGTAGCTAAATTTGCTCCCAACACTGCTCACCGAGCTCACCACTGCAAAGCCTTAACGCAGCTAAACTGGCTATCGCTGAACAACTACATAACATACTCTCCACAGAAGTAAAAGTGATTAACAAACTTCCAAGCTATAACATCCAGCTCAAACAATACCTTACCCAATCTTGGTCATCTTCATGTTCATCACCAGGTTGAGGCCTTTAGTAAAAGCATAAATTTCTTATTGCTTATCACAAATTTTTTGCCCTCCTCTACTTGAATCAATACACCCCTAACAACTTTCCTTCCTGTACTTGTATTAATACATCCCTTTTCACCCCCCCAAACACCTTAAGCACTTCTCATCTTGCTCTTTTCCTAACTGCACCTATCGACAACTCTACCTGTCTCATGTATCTCCTGTTTACCTAAGTTATAAACCTTCTGACTCAGACTGTCTTTCAGCTTTTCCTTGTTAGGGGTCGCCACAGAGAAACTTCAGTCTGCTAATGATTGGCAGTTGATTTTTACATGCTGAGTTGCCAGCCCTAATGCACAACCTTCAACAAAGGTACGCCCATTCACGCATGTCTCCATGCAGAAGACGCTCTAGCTGAGAGTCGAACCAGTCAGCGTCATACTGTGAGGCGACAACGCTACCGCAGCACCACCACCACAGATTTTTAGTTATAAACCTTCTAGATACACCAACTTGGAATAGACAACCTAAACAGAAACAAACCTATAACATGCTCTCTCGGTCATATACTGTTACCACTGTTCTCTTATGCAATACTAGTATCTTCATCACCTCCAACATAATTCTATAACTTACTTCAATACATCTCTTGAAATTTTACAATCCTATGCAATACTAAAAACTTGTTTCCTACATAATTTTATTACTAACTTCATTACGTATCTTGAACTCTTTGCAAACCTTTCTTTACCAAAATAAAAAAAAAAAAAAACAATGCATTTATTTACAATAATGTTTCCTATCTACATTATCAATCCTTTTTCTTCTGCAAGATTTTACAAATGGAACATCTGGGTAGACTTACAATTTTTGATGTAAATACTTTACTATATATATATATATATATATATATATATATATATATATATATATATGGGTTACCTTCATTTGATCGAAATTTCATTTGATCTAAACTGATATGATCAAAATTTAATTTGATTGAAAACCAGTATTCAAGGCAAATAATGGATTTCTCCCCCTTCCCAAAGTCGTGCGACCCTGGAGTTGGTATATATAGTTAGGGGGGGTGTGGGTGGCGAAGCTCCCCCACCTATTTTCATTCAAAATCTGTACTTTTTGTGTTATTTTCCACTTTTAAAGGAAACTCCCCCATACCCCCCCCCAACTATATATACCAACTCCAGGCTCACACGACATTGGAGAGGGGGACCGGTATATTTGTGGTTTCATGAGAAATGTAACTGTATTTTTTCTGACAACTGCCTGGATTCCCTTATTAATATAATTGTACTGTGGTGGTGCTTTTCTCCTCTTGCCTCCACTGAAAATGGGCTCTGCCCAGTCAGACTTTCCTGTTCAACAAAGACAAGTAAATAAATAAATGTATTAAGGACTCTAATAAAGTTTGCAAAGTGAGACTGACTGTCCTCTTAATGAATGACCACATCATCCTGGTATACCACAGGACAATGGGACTGACATTTAAATATTTCATTCATCCATCTCTGAAATGTAGCTGGGAGCTGACATAAGCCAAAATGTAGACTTCCAGGAGTTATAAAGTATTTTACTTTGACCGAGAAGTTATAAAGTCTTTCACTTTGACCGAGAGTATAAGTGGTATCTTCCATTATCCTTTTACCCACTGTTGCCAAGTGTCTGGCTTTTCTAAGGTTCTCCATCAATTTATCAGTTCTGGAGACAGGGAAGTATAATAGCGATTAAACTTTAAAATATGATTTAATCTCCTGAAGTTATCATAGAATCTGATACCTTGATCACACTTAACGAACTGTACTGTGAGACTGCTGTAGTCATTTTGAGACTATCCTGTCACACAAATTTGAACATTTTTTTTTTACTTTTGATTTCTAATAGTTTCTGTGATTTTTTTACCCTGTGAGGTTTCCATTTAAACTTCAATCCAGGTGTTGCTTTGTGTTATGTTCTATGGGCTCAGTTCTCATTGGTATTTATGAAAAAAATCCTTTATTTCCTCAAAAAATTTTCCTATTACCTGCTTTGTACTCTTGTCAAGGATTTCTCTCACTGTAGTTTAGGATTCAAACTCTCTCCTACTTAGATTTCAGGTTACAAGCTTACATTAGAATGTTATCCATCTTTCCATTGTTTTAATGCTATAATATGATACACTTGCTTTGCCTTTATTTTCTTGGGCATCTAAGCTTTTAATTCACTGCAATTATTCTTTCAGTCATCAGGTATAGGCCATATGCTTAAATGAAGCAGCGCTCATCTGCCCCAAATAAAGATTTAGTAATTTTAAAAAAAGAACTGAGGCTGATACTTATTAATTTACCATTATTTTTATAATGAACTTCAAGATAAGAGTAAAGCCTGAGAATCCTTCTATTACCTGCAGAGCAAAACTCACAGAGGAGCAATGACAGACAGTGGCCTAAATTAGTAGCAGCTCAAGACAGATTATCTTAGTTTTCTACAACATTGGTTAAGTACACTCAGCTTCTACATATTTGTTCTAGTAATTTAGAAGTTTATCTTTAAAAATGTGTGCTGCAATATGGAGCAAGGGAATGTTTCCAAAGTAGTTAGTTAAACACTATGTATCATCAAAGCACCAATTAACAGTTAATAATGTATTAAATTGTTATTGTTGTTGTTGAGGTGCAATCAGGGACATTGGTTCCTCAAGTGGAGGTTTGGTAGATGTGAGCTGGACTTTACCTATAAACCCAAGAAGTATAAAGTGCGATAGTCCAGTCAGAGTTCACTGTATTATACCTGGAAATATCATCTGGAATATGTAGAGCTGCAACTAGGTATTTGTTGAGGCTTACATCCTGGGACATCTAAAGACATCATGTCCCTGGAGAAGTTGTAAGAAATATATGAAATAAAAAAATAAACATTATTTATATTGTTTCAAGACAGGTGGGCTTTACTTTGATTTTCCAGTGACTCTTTGAAAAACTTACCTGTGTTTTATAGAAGTGCTGCCTCAAGTGTCTCACTGGACTTTACATTGGAGGTTGCCAGAAATGTGTTACTTTAAATGTCCTCATACTACCTGTCCTGTCAAGTGCAAATAATATTTGGGCTAATAAAGCCATACAGCTCTGCAATTATTGCAGTCTTGGCATGGACTCCTGTCACCCCAATCACATAGGAGCCACCATTTCAAATGTAAAGAGCTGTGCAGTCTAAATGGAAACATGAAGATGTTGCATAATAAAACATGCCCGAATTAGTGTGAAGGAAAGGATTTCACTCTTATTCTTTCAAATACTAACTCATTGTCATAGCATCTGAGTTTTGTCTGCTATTTCATGTAACATCAAGGTGTTTCAAATATAGAATAAGTGTGTTAGGTAAGTATCATAGGAAACTAAAAAAAACATTTTCACATTAAAATCTCAGTACATTATGTTTTCTGCAGAATGCAAAAGCCCAAATACAGAGCGTCCTACTTAAAGAGGGAGAAATGGTAACCTTATCTAACCACGTAGGACTTAGTGCAAAGACACAGAGTATACATATACACTCTGCTCATGTTTATGTACCACAATTTGAAAAAAGGCTTCTAAAGATATTGAGGCATATTTTTTTTCTGATTAAGCTGTCTCTTTAAGGAATCTCTGTGATACAGTTATGACATCATAAGTCTCCTGATTTGAACTTTATATTATTGTGCATTTGATTAAACAATAGATTTACAATGCCAAAACTCATTGGCTAAATTTAACAGTTTTATACCACTGATAATAAAGGAGTTTATATATATATATATATATATATATATATATATATATATATATATATATTTATATATATATTTATTTATATCTATAGATATAGGCATAGAGGTATACATATATTCATACATATTTATCTACTTTGGAAGCTCAAACTTTCAAAACATGGAACTTCATATGGTAGAGACCATAACATCGAAGTTTTGAAACTTTGAACACTATAAATGGAGGTCACCATACAGCCTGGAATGGGACATTTACCATTCTTTTCACTTTAGGGCAATCTCGGAGTTGGTATATTTAATGACTGTAGGGTGTGGGGATGCAGGGGGGTTTGGTCCCCTGCATAAACATAAAAAAAGTTTTTATTTTTTTCTATTGAAGTTTCAAACATTCACAACTTTGATGTTATGGTCTCGGCCATATGAAGTCTGATGTTTTGAAAGTTTGAGCTTCTAAAGTAGATCCATACATATATATAGGTCTTATGCAGCTGTAAGAACATACACTACTTCAAAGAGAAGACAGTAGTGATAGAAGATGAAAAGATCATAAATAGCTGGTCTTCTCACATGCAAGAACCAGGTAAATTGGGGATCATGAATATCCTCCTCTCTCCACTGTAGTGCAACCTTGGAGTTAGTATATTATACTAAGTACCAGGGTATGGGGGGGGGGGGCTTCCTTCCCTGCAAAATAAAAAGTGTTTTATAACACATTCAGTTTTACTTTTCTTAAAGTTTCGTTTTGTTCAATTACTGCAGTAAACAGACTTTTGAGTACCTTGTAGTTGATGTTTAGGGGATATAAACAGATTTTTGAGTTATTTGTAATTGATGTTTAGGGGACATATAAAAGGCTCATAGATATATATTTATATATGCATGTATGTATACACATATATATTCATACATAGATATATACACCACGTACACACACAAGCACACACAACTGTTTTGGTTTAACAAATTTCAAGAATTAAAACAATAAGTATATATATATATATATATATATATATATATATATATATATATACAGATCTAGGACTAATGGTCGACCACACATTTTCAAGAATCAGAAACGGCAGAGCACAGTTTTGCAAAAGGGCTTTTTTCCCTGTGAAAATCAGCTTTGTGAAACTGTGCTCGTCCGTTTCCGATTCATGGAAATGTGTTGTCGGGCATTAGTCCTAGACTCATATATATATATATATATATATATATATATATATATATATATATATATATATACATATATATATATATATCATAGCTCATTAGTTAATTAGAATAATGTGACACTTCCAATATGTGTTTGAAGGAAATTAAACCTGTAAGGCAGAAAATAAAAGTATCAGTGGAGTGGATGTACAAATGTGCATAACGTGACTGCAATTGTCATAATTATAGGTAATTAGTTATTTAGGATGAAGCTAACAAGAACAATGGTTTTGTCTGCTAATGTAAATTCTTAGTTTTAATGCATGCTGCCTTTTAAATCTGTCCCTCCAATTAGTTTGAGTTTATGGTGAATTTCTGACCTAGATAAGCATTTGGAGGAGAGGCTCATGGAGAAAGTTAAACAAGAATAGCATATTAAACATCAAATAATAATTGTGAATACATTTATAGAGATAGATTGATAGACAGATAGATAGCAACATCTGTACCTATAATATATCTATCTATCTATCTATCTATCTATCTAATCTATCAGTCTATCTATTTATCTGCCTGTCTATCTACCTATCTATCTAAATGCTATGTTGAAGCTTAGTACATGTTTCAAAGAGTGTGTTCATGAATCAGTACATTTCTTCTTAAGGACAAATGATATGCCCTTGCTACATAACTCTTCCAGATGATATGCAGTACTTGCCCAATGGAAAACATCATACTGAGAGGCAACAACAAATGCCAAATTAGAAACAGTGCAACTCTCCCACCACAGAGGCATACAATTCTCTTGCCATATTGAGGCTGGAGACTCATTACTGGACACAAAGTGCCCAATGTCCTTGAACAGCCTTTCCAAAACATAAACATGTTCATTTATTCATTAAAAGCAACAATTAAAAGTTTCTCACTCTCATCAGTTCGCAGCAAGCCGTACTTTGTACAGCCATCCATTCTGTGATATCAAGCAATGAAAATTTAATAATTATAATGCCAGTATGTGGAAGCATGGTAGATGGACTTAAAAAAAGTGTGAAATGCAGACTAGTTTTTTTGTTTCTGATATGCAGTCATTGAAAATTGCTGAAATATTATCCATAGGTTTCATTTGCATATGGCATTTTGCTAGTTTATTTATAGATATAATTGCAGAACGTCTTACATATACTGTAACCAATGTTTGACATGCAATTCTATTTATATTCTTGTGAGGTCGGCAGCTTATGTTGTTAAATTAGCTTGTTACTGAAAATAAATGGCAGATAAAATATTATAATTCTGTGTATTTCCCTGAGTTCTGAGAAAAATATTATAATTCTGTGTATTTCTCTGGTTCCAAGCATAAAATATGAATGAACGTTTGACAGTTGGGTAAGAAGGATTTATAATTGATATCAAAGTGTAATGAAATTATAAAAACTTGAAATTGCCTTGTTAAGGCAGATTAAGTTGTTTTGTTCTAGCATTACAATCGGTGTTATTAATTACATCAAGAGGTTAGCAGTGCCCTGTACAGACACAAATCTCCAGAAAGTAAATTTTACTTATAAAACTTCCCTTAGAACTTAAAGCTGTACCTTAGTATGGCTAAAACAAAGCCATTATGTGGAAACATGCTTGAAGCACCTAATTTGCATATTAAACAGGAACATTATCAAATTATAGCACAATCTAACCTAGTCTAGTTCCAAACTACAGAGACCACACAGTGAAACCTCTGTATAACCCAGTCCATGGCCTACAGTATCCCACCTAAAGACAGATCTGGACAACATGGATATGCAATTTTCAAATGCCTTCATAGCCAACTTGGTTGATATGGGCAACTTTAGGCTCACAGACAATCATTTAATCCTTAAAGAAATTAACACAGTATGAGAGATATGCACATATGCAATTTCACTGGAGACAAAAATTGTGCATACAAAGTTGTCAAGGAGACACAGACACACAGACTGACACACAGACACACACACACACACACACACACACACACACACACACACACACACACACACACACACACACACACAGACAAACTTATGCTGAGGTACTAAAAAGTAATCTTCCCCAACCTCAAAGACCTTCTAAGCCTATAAGTGGCAACAACTATATTCAACAATCTCTAAAACACTCACGAAAAGCAACACCAAACACAAAACATACAGTACACCTACACAAAGTGGATCTCCAAAAGCAATGCCCATATGGCAAGCAAACAAATTACCCAGGACTCTTGTCATAAGGGACTCCATTGTATGGCAGTGTCACACAGATGCCCCATTCACCAGAATGAACAAGGAGAAAAGAATGATCAGTTGCTTATGTTGAGCCATTATCTGCCAAGTTATGCATGCCTTCAAGTCACTACAGTACAGGTACAAGAATGATGCCATCATAGTCCATGTGGTAATGACCCAAAACATACTTTCTTGAACTATATAGAGAGAGACATTGGGATCTCTCAGAATATGTCTCAAGCAGCTATTTGCCCTGCATTGAGCATTATTCTACTATAACCAATGGTGATGCCACATTATGAACAAAAGCTGACTGACTTCAATAACTGGCTTAGATTCTAGTGACTTTTCAGGGGAATTCAATGTCTGTCAGCATGGGAGGTCATGGTTAACAATCCACAGTGCTTTGCAAATGATGTTTTGTTCTTCAGCATATTCAATAAAACTTTATCTACCCCTAGAGCCTTTTTTAGGCAATGTCAAATTTACAAGCCTACTGACATAACAAATAAAACCCATAGAAACCTAAATGTGTTACTGCTCAGTTATAGGAGCCTGAACAATAAACCTCACACTACAAACTGTCCTCACACTGGAGAGTGTAGACATTAGCACATTTACCAAGACATAGCTTAAATCTGCAGAAAGTACTCTGACAGTGCAGGGCTTCAGTGCCTTCTACACATTTAGACATCAGCTGCACAGACAGGGACAAAAGCTGGAGGAGTCTCCATCTATATTAGCAACAAGCATAACTTTACACTGGTTAAACAGGACGGGTCTATATCATATGAGCGAATCGCACAAATTGTGAACGGTCATAATATCGAATTCACTGGACCTCAAACTTCCTATTGTGGGGAGCTGCACTCCCCACACCCCCAGCTAAATATATATTCCAACTCCGAGATTGCATTACAGTGAGGAAAGGGGAAATATCCCATTCTTCGCTATATCGCAATCTCAGGAGAAGCACTTCAAGTTCTGGTATGTTTGATATTATGAGGGTTCGCAATTTGTGTGATTCGCTCATATGATACAGACCCAAACAGGATGATGTCTTGGAATTTAACCACATGCACATCTTCACAGATAAAGTCCCACAGCATATCTTTGCAAGCTACAGGTCACCCTCTATATATCTAGAATCCATAGTTCATACCTAGATCTACTGGAGACACTCACCATTAAACCAAATACCCTGTTCATGGGAGACAAACTACCTCTCTACAGACTGCAAAACATACAATAGTTCCACCTGTACAGCAGTCTTGACCAGATAGTGTACACACGCATCAGAGGTTCAGACATACCGGACCGGGTACTATGGTACTACTTCCCCTCCAATTGTCATGTCCTCACTGATGAAGTCAGACCACAAAGCTGTATCCTTTGAAATAAAAATTAACTCACTAACTCTGAAGCAAACTACAACCTATTAAGCGATAGTTTATCAAAATTCATTGCCTCTCCCAACCCCGAGTTCATAGCAAGCCATGCAGAATCCTGTAAAACCATGCAAAAGGCTGCATAGAGACTGCTGTACCTGCTATAAACTCTGAAAACAAACCACACTGGAGGAATTTTAACACGGCAGATAACAAAAGACAAAAGTCATTGCTAAAATCAGGAAGAGCAACTCGTATAACAATAGGATAGAGTGTGCAATGTGTAGTTTAGTTTTAATTAAACTAAACAGGAAACTAAGAGGACTAATTGAGTTCAACAAGGCCATTTACAAGGTCAAGATAGCCTCACAGGCAAAACAGAACTACTAGACCTTCTACAGCTATGTCTAAAATCTCAAAGGCATGATATCAGTGTGCCAAACTAGTGGTGAATAATGCAATCTTGACTGAGCAGAGTAACATAGTGAGTTTGCTGGCTGAAAATTTTGAGGTGACTTTACCACTCACTCCCCCAACCTCCACAATGAAATACCTACTAGCATACCCCTTCCCCCAACTATTAATAGGAGCAGGTCCTGGTGTTGCTCATTAAGGCCAAAAACACAACTTCAGTGGGCCACAACAATATCCTGAGATGCCTACTAAATAGCTTAGAACATGACCTATCAGGATCACTTGAATCACTTTTCAGTTATTGCCTCAAATCAGGCATTGTAGAATGGAGGACAGCAATTATTATCCTGCTTCACAAGGCTGAACCATCAACCAACTCCCTGAAACTGCAGAATATTAGTCTGACTAGTCTAAAAATGAAAAGCCATGGAACAAAAAATCATGTAAATTATCTCCAAAGACATAAGCAAGCTTCATACAATGGACCCAGCCCAGTTTGGCTTTTCAAGGGAAGGTCTTGCCCAGTAAACCTGTTGGACTTTTTTTGAGAAGGTCACCAAAGCAATGGATAAAGGGGAAAATCGTACATTCTTCCTACATGGACCTAGCTAAGGTTTTCAATACAATCCCACTTTTGGGTATCGTTGACAAACTCACTGAACTGTAAATAAACCTCTACATAACTCATTAGATTACCAACTGGCAGACAGGACCCAGGAAGTGAGGATTTGTGATATGACCTCTCCTAAGAGACGAGTCAACACAGGGTTCCATGCTGAGACTGGTCCTATTTTTTGACTGCTTCTTAGAGGCAAAAGCTAATGTCAAGGGCCTTTGGCTGACCAAGTTTGCAGAGGACTACAAATTGGAAGCTATCACAGTTTGCCCCCATGATGCAAACATCTTACAAGAGGTTCTTACACAGATAAATGACTGGTGTCAAAATCATGGATTAAAACTGAATGCTAAGAAATGCATTACAGTGCATTCTGTGAAAACTGCCACCCAGGTAAATTACTCCATGAAAAAACACCCCTAAGAGTTGACTAAAAAGCTAGGGATCTAGGAACATATGTAGACAATAATCTGGCATTTGATGAACATGTGGCCAAGGTAGTAAGAAAATCATTCTGTGTCCTCCATTGTAAAGGTAAGGGCATTGCATCTAGGTCCAAGGAAGTCATCGTGCCACTTTATTCAGCCTTTATCAGAGTCATCATTGAGTATAATGGTCCCTTCAGGATGTACTTGACCAGACATATGCAACAGTTGGAATGCCCACAAAGGTTCCTTACCAGGAAAATACAGAATATGACCATATTTTCCTATATTAATAGCATTAAAGATCTGCCTCTACACTCAGTCTCCTACAGGTTACTGAGAGGTGATGTATCCCTTGCATACAAGGCATCCTTGGATCCAGCTCTGATGCACCTCTTGCACATCCACAAAATGAACAGCATCAGAACCACTAGTTCTAAGGATTCTAATTTTGCTTCTGAAATAAAATAGATCTGTTGGTGAGACAGATGTGCCTCAGAGATGATCACCATGTTCTAGAAGTGGGTCCCAATCCATCTGAATCAGAGTTCCTCCCTAACTCTATTTAAGCAACTTTGACAAATGAATGCGAAAGCAAAGTTTCACCATGGGTCCATCCCCCATGTCTCTGACAGAAGCTTACAGTAATGGCCACAATAACACACTGCCACCCAAAATATTTATTTTACTTATTTTATTTATTTATTGACATTTGTTAACCGGGTTAGTCCAGCTGAGCCAGGGGCCTATTTTCAGTGGAGATCTGAGGATAAAAGCTCCAGAAATAGTGTAAGTTATTATGATAGTTACAAAATAGTTAAGTAAAATCAACAGAAACATAGTACAAGTATAAAATTTGAGAACATCATTACATAGCGTAGGTCAAATAACAAATGATCAGGTTTAGAGAATATTATACAAGGAGGACAACATATGATTTTTTTTTAGTATAAATACATAGATATATACTAGGGAAGAGACAGAAGAGGGGGGACTACAGTCTACTGGAACACATATGAGAAGGGAATGAGTTAACAGGGAAGAGCAGTTAAGATGAAAAGAGAGGAGAGTAGGTCAAGTGAGGGTTTGACATGGGCATGACCATGTCTTCAGTAGAAAAAGTTTAAGTTCTTTCTTTAACAGGTATTTATGATGAATGTTTCTTATGTTGAGAGGGAGTGAGTTCCAAGCATGGGCTGCGGAGTATTTGCAAAGGGACTTTCCAGTACTTTTATTGGGTTTGTATATGTCAAGGAGGTGCTTGCAGGTAGTATGGAGGTGGCAATGGGGGTTATAGAAGAAGATTAGATTGGAGATGGAGGGGCAGGATGAGGTGTCATTCAGGATAGAGTGTGCAATGTGTAGTTGTGATAGAAATAGCTCTTTAGAGAATTCTGGCCATTGGAGTGACCTAAAGGCAAGGCAGTGGTGAGATTTGTATGGGAGATTGGTAGCAATTCTGGGTATTTTATAAGTTTGCTCAGGTTTAGTGGTAAGAGATGCTTGAATATGAGTAAGGATAGGGGCAGTGTAAAGAAGGCAGGGTAGAAGAAGGGACTGAGCGAGGGGAGGGTTTGGAAAAAGGTAACAGAAATTTTTGATTATGATAGAGAAGTCCATGTTTCTGGTGGGTCTTTTTATAGATTGCTGAATATGAATATTGAATTTTAATTCATTATCAATAATAACTCCAAGTAGTTTGGTATGGGGTTCAGGTTTAATATAGTGTTACTGAGAGAGGTGATACAGAAAAAGGGTTTGTGCTGTGCGTGTTTTAGGAAGAAAGCGAAAGAGTTTGTTTTTTGGATTTAGTATTAGCTGGTTATGGGAGATCCAGTTTCCAGAAACTTCTTACTTCTTCACACTGCTGTAAGGGCTGCTGTTCTGCATTGAAATACATAGTATCTAGAGGGCTGATTTCACCTATCTGAGCTGGGAATTGGTGGAGGAAAGCTCATTGTGTGCTAATGTAAAACTTGCTTTTTTTCTGATTGTATAATAGCCTCTCATTTGTCTGAGTCTTGGCTCATTTATCCAGAGCTGCTCATCATTTGGCAATGACACAGGAGACTATGAAATAATCTGCTAACATCTGGAACCATCTTTGGCAAGACAAATTAAATTAACTATCATTTTGCACATGCAATGCATATTTTCATCATACTGTGAAAGTTTATTGTGCTATTTATTTTCTTTTTTTTTTTTGCAGTTCTTTAAAGTTGCATTTTCAAACTGTTCTAACGGCTGCTGATATGTACCGAGACATATTGTATCTAGGGTTTGTTGTATTAAGCATCCTTAATACTTGGACAACAAACCAGACATTTTACATTAAGAAGGTCAAAGTCTGCACTCATGTGAGAGGACAGGACTGATTTTACCTATATGACCTGGGAACTGCTGGTGAAAAACTCATTGTGTGCTTACCTGATTGGCCTTAGGGCATAATTAGTGTAAAACTTGCTTTTTTTTCAGTCAGACTGTATGTAAGCCTTGTACTTGCACAAAGCTGTTCTTTACGCAACAGCAGTTTCTTGTGCCTTGTCTATAAACAATCAACAGAAGTTGAAATTTTCCTAAAAAAATACCTCAGAACTTTACCTCAGTCCCGTGTTACTCATAGGTCAACTACTTTGTACAGTGAGCAGCATTTACATATTTAGTTAGGACTATTTAGGTCTACTTTAGAGAGCATTTGGTCTGAGGGCTGGGTAGCATTACTTGTTGTGTTAGCTGCAGATTACACCAAGAAAGGACATTTCCTTCATCCAGTTACAAGCACCTTCCACTTCTGCCCCTTGCAAGTACACATTAGGACCTGCAACCATGGATGGGCACTTTCCTGCTATCTTTGCATCCAGCATGGTGGACATGGGCTTCCTGACACAATGTAACAATTGCCTTATGTACACTGACAACTACTTAATTCTTCAACAGATAAATACAGTATGCAAGACATATTGTTACACATTGACACTGGAGGCTAGACTCTCACATACAGACACAAAAAGTAAACAGATTGTCAGCAACTCAAACACATCACTCATCACACCTACAAAGGATTACACACATAAACCCACATATGCAGAGAAGCTCACATGTAACTTATCCAAACCTCAAAGGTTTCTCAGGCACAGTCCTGAGAAACTCTACATGCACATAAACAGGACAATTCCCAACGCAACACAACACATAAAGCCACATCTCATTGTGTCTCAACTACCAAGCCCATAGGTTCATAGGTTGGTACTAGGCTATCGGCCGTAGGGCCTATACAAGCCTAGCCATAACAATTCCCTGGCTATTTCTTCCCAAAATATTTACTTCCCTGGAACCCTGTCTAGCAGGGTGACTGACGTGATCCCTGGGGTAAATTTCCTATCTCCCATCCACTCGTCAAGGTTTCTTTTGAGGAGGGCCAAGGAAGCACTCTGCTTGACATGTATGGGCAGTCTATTCCAGAGTATGGGGAGTCTCTGGGTCAGGAACCTATCCCTCCAGCATGTTTTGTTCATTGTGATGACAAGGTTTAGGTCCCTGGAGCATGTGGCTCTGATGGATTGGGATTTCTTTAAGTGTAGCATGTCCAACAGCTCTGGGTTTGAGATGGCCTTGTATGTTAGCAGAGATCACCTCTGAGTAGACGATATGTGACAGAGTATAGCTGGTGGTGTTTTAGTCAGTCAGCATAGGGCATCTGCTTTAGGCCTGTGATTCTTTTAGTGAAGTGTTTCTGCAGTGCTTCCAGTTTTGCAGATGTTTTGTGAGGTACATATCAAATGGGGCATTGTACTCTATGATGGGTCTACTGAGGGATGAGTACAGTGGGACAATGACCTCCTTTTTTCTGAATGAAAAGCCCTTAGTGATGAGGTGTGCCACATAGAAGGATTTCCTGACTGTTGTGGCGATGTGGTTATCAAAGTTGAGACCACTCTCCATCTGTGTTCCTAAGTCTCTTATCACACTTTTGGCATTTAGTGTACTGCCACCTATGTGGTAATTCACGGGTACATGATTTTTCCCAAAGGGGACAACTATACTCTTCTTGGCCTTGAGCTTGAGCCCATGGCTCTGGCACCAAGCATCTGTTTCTGTAAGGCCCTTTTGTAGAATATCCACATCATTTGGGGATTCAATAATGAATCCCAGTTTGCAGCCATTTGCGAACTTTGTTAGCCAGAGTCCCTCAGTGTTGGCCTGTACTTCAGAGATGTAGATGCCAAAAAAGAGCGGTCCCAGGACTAAACGCTGAGGTACTCCACTTGTCACTTGTCAGGAGCTGGATTTGGAGTCGGCTACTTTTACAGTGTGGGTTCTGTCAGTAAGCCAGTTGACAACCCATCGAGTGATGTAGGGATTTATGACCAGCTTAGTAAGTTTATCTATGATTCTAGAGTGGGGAATGGTGTCAAAGGCCTTGTTGAGGTCCAGATAGGCTGTGTGGACTGCCTTACCCTCATCCATGGCTTTGGAGACTGATTCAAAGAAGTCAATCAGGTTCAGGATACATGATTGGCACTTCACAAACCCAAACTGGGTGGGGTACAGTGTTTGAAGGTTGCCAATGTCTTTGTTTATAAGTTCCATGATAATATGTTCCATGGCCTTGCAGATCAGGCTTGTCAGACCGATGGGACAGTAGTTCCCAGGATCCAAGGTGGATCCTCCCTTGTGTAGTGGGATAACTGTAGCTGTGCGCCACTCAGTGGGCATGAAGTGTGAGGTGAGGCTATGATTAAACATGACACTTAGATGAGGTGCCAGTTCATTTTGTAGTTCATGTAGTACACAGCCCAGGATGTCATCTGGTCCCATGGATGCTGTATTCCTAGCTTTGGAGAGTGCGTTTTTTACCTGTGTTGCTGTGATTACCAGAATTTGGCAATCTTTCTGTATTGAGACGGACCCTTTAGGGGGTGAGAGAGGGGTGAAGTTGGCACTGAATCGATCTGCCAGGATATTGGCAATGTCCTTGGGATCAGTATATTTAATGCCATTATGTTGTAGCTCAGAGAAGATCTGAGCATTGCCATTTAGATTCTTGACATAGCTATAGAATGCCTTGTGGTTGTCTTTGGAATCTTTGGCAATTTTATTTTCGTAACTAGCTTTGGAAGATTTTATGGGGGATCTCAGCTTCTTACTGAGGCTGGTAAGGGAGTTTTTTGCATCCTGGGATTTTCCTCTTTTCTGCAACGGTTTCTTCCTTCTGTTGTATAGTTTGTTTATGACAGGGGGCCACCAGATTGGCTTCCTTTTTATGGAGGTGAATGTCTTGGCTCTATTTAGGATGCCACGATTCATGCATGAGTGGAAGTGCTCATACAGTGCTTTAGTGTAGGATTCAGTAGTTGAACTTTCAGTTCCTGTCTGCATGGGTGTCATAAAGTTTGTCACTTCTGACTTGAGTAGCATGAAGTTGGCCTTTACGGATGTTTCCTTACTGGGGGGTGGTTGGGATGTGGATGTCAAAGGTGATTAGCTTATGGTCAGACCTAACCAACAAGGGGGTGGCCACTGGTGTGGAGCATTGATTTCCCATGTTTGTAATGATCAGGTCAGGATACTGGAGCCCCTGGTGGGACTATGGATTAGTTGATCCAGGGCGTTGGAATTTATGAATTCCAAGAACCATTGGGCAAAGGTGTTGGTACACGAGTAGTTTTTCCAGTAAATGGCAGGGTAGTTGAAATCACCCAGTATTAGGCTGTTTGGATGTATCTTAATATTTTCCAGTATGTTTAGAAAGGTGTAGTGAGAATCTTGGAGCATGGTGGGGGATCTGTAGCAAGCTACAATTTGGATTGCAGTCTTACCTAGTGTTAGTTGCACCTGGGGAATTTCAGATGCATTGTGTTGGGCAACTAGCCTGGGGGGGTGTGAATATCCTTGGTGAATATGGATACTCCTCCACCTTTAGTGTTTCAGTCCTGGTTTCATTGCCGAAAAGTGTGGTAAGAGTTGTAGCCTGGTATTGCAGGGGTGCTCTCTGGAGCCTTGAATCAGGTCTCAGTTATTGCACAGATATCGATATTCTCCATTTTTAGGAGTGCCTCAATTGAGTGCATTTTGAGGTTTAGACTTCTAGCATTGTATAGTATTACCTTCAGAGTTTGCATATTTGTACCTGTTGTAGTGGTGGCTTTGTCCTTTGAGACTTGCCTAAGAAATGCACTATATGGGTGGCAAGAGCCTTAGCTAGTAACCTGAATCTCAGGGGCAACAGGTGCATATCATGTCTGGCAAAGCATTGTGGTTTGTCGATCATGTCATCCCAGGTAGACAGATACTGGATCCCCTTTGTATGACACCAGAAGCTTAGCCAATTGTTGAAGTCAATCATTTTGTCCTTATACTGTGGTATCATGCTAGGCGAAGGCAGGATGCTGCTCCGGGCTAGGATCATACCTGCCTAGGCCACATGATCCAAGAGCTCTTCCATGGCTCTTTTCATGTTGTACAGAGAGGTACATCTCAAGTCATTCACTCCAACATGGACAATGACAGAGTTGTATTTGTATTTGTTGTGGAGTGACTTGAGTGCATGCATTACTTGGCGGATCCTGACACCTGACAGGCAGCTGACTGTAATTTTCTCCTTATTCAGCCTGGTGAGTGGTACATCAGTGTGCCTGGCTATAGAGTCACCTATGACTAAAAGGTTGGGTACATTGTCTTGCCTTAGGGGCTGATTTTGGGTGGCACACTGCTGTTGTGAGCTATGTGATACTTTGGTTGTGATTGGTGTTTGTTTGCATTTCAGTTTCAGAGGTCCTTGTTGCTTGGGCAGGTTAATGTCTAGGGCCTCTGCATATGTGGGTTTAATGTTGCTATTTGTGGGTGATGGTAGAGAGGGTTTTGAAGGGCTATGTGTTGCTTGAGGTGTACTGTGAACGTTAACCTTCTCCTCTTGATTGTGCAGCACAATCTTGGCTGGAGAGAGCTTTGCTTCCAGTTTGGTTATGTAAGTGCATCTCACACAGGTTGTAGTGTTAGGTGGTAGGAGGAGAGGTTTATCTGTGTACATGAGGCATTTGCTGCATTGCCCCAGTATGCCCAGATTCACCAGGTGGACAGGATAAATCACTGTAAGCTGACACTTGGACACGCCTGGTTAGGTGCTTTTTTTTTTTTTTTTTTTTTTTTGTAAAGTACAAGAGCTGTTTTCCCTTACCTTGGAAAGGTACTTTGCAATTATAGGCTATTTAATGCCTACAATTAATTTCTCCTTATTAACAAGGAGAGTTGAGTGCTTGTATCAGTTAAAGGCTTCCTAGTGCTTTCCAGCAGGTTTTAGAGCAAGTGCTAGTCACAGGGACTCCAACCAAAAAGAGTCAGGAATCAATGCACTCTGCTCCTACTCTCACCAGGATCCGAATATAAGCACAGATTTCAAGCTGTCACCTATAAAGCAATTATTAAGCTTGTGATGATCAGCAGTCTCAGGGAAATAATGTAACTGCACTCCTTCTCTCACCAGGAGAAAACAGAAGCACTAACCCAAGATGACTACTGAGCAGGGGCGGCTCATCCTATCGGACTGCTGGACTGCAGCCCCCCACCTGGAAAAAACTAAAAAATATCTGTTAAACAAAAAATTCATGACTGCCTTACCAGCAGACTGGATAGGGACAAACAGGTACCCAGCAATCATTGCTGTGAGATACCAGGATTCTGTGCGTTGACAACCGCACCACACAGAGGAGCTCCAGACTGTTTCAGCCTCAGTCAGAGCCAATGAGAGGACTGAGCTGCTCTCGCAGGACTTGCAAGACCTTTTCAGTGCACGGGCTTCGGTCACAGAATTCTGGTAGGTGAAGGAGCATGCAGGAGTACTGGGTCACTGATCGGTCATTTCGGCTTACGGATTGCAGGATTACTGCAGTACTGAGGTAGTAGCAGGTGTGTGTGTGTGTGTGTGTGTGTGTGTGTGTGTGTGTGTGTGTGTGTGTGTAAAATGCCCCAGTTACTATATACTGGTGGCTACAGAGAACAAATGGTGGTAGGTACAGATACCCAGGCTTGAACCCTGTACCTTGTATGCAGGTGTTAAGGACCTGAATTCCCTACCCACCACCATTTATAAAAAAAATTGCTGGGGTGCCTTCCCTGTGGGGTCTGCATCTTCTCCCTGTGTTTGTGTGGGTTTGCTTTTGTGTCCGATGTTACATACAAAGACATGTCTGCATTATTTCTTCCTGGGCCTCTGCTGAAAATTGTTTTTTTGTTCCAAGTCAGATTGTCCTGATTAACAATGTTAAATAAAATTGACAGGCATTTGAATATCAGACTTCAGGTTTCTGAAAGTTTAATTCTGTACATATTTGATGGTGCAGTGGTAGACTTGTTGCCTCACAGCTATAGGTTTTCTGGTTTGATTCTTGGCTGGGGTGCCTTTTGTGTGGAGTCTGCATCTCATCCCTGTGTTTGTGTGGATTTGCTCTGGTGTCCTGCCATTTTACAAAGACATGTGTCTGCAGTATTTCTCCCTGGGCCTCTGCTGAAAATTGTTTTTGTTCCGTCAGAAGTAGAATTCACAGGGATTTGTATTTCAGACTTCATATTCTTCAGAAAATACATAGTAACACAACCTTCTATTCTAGCAGTTTTGTAAGTTTATAAGATGAATATTTGAAATTTGTCCTTATTTTTGGGACTGTATTACCCCATTATAGGCTTTGTCCAGGTTTTTTGTGCTAAGGTTGACAGCTATAGCAAGAACTGAATTCACTGAATATCTTTTGAGGGCTGTATCCCCTCATTACTGAGTTTGTCCAGGTGTTTTGTGCTAAGAGGTTGACAGCTATGTTGAGAACTGAATTCATTAAATGATAGCCATTTAAGTTTCAGTCTTCCTCTCTTTCACAAAGCAGCTGATTTGGCATAGTGGTATGTTGCTCTGACTCTTTTGCACAGGGACCTTGGTAGTAAAATGTATGGTGGTAACACAGCATTTTATTCTAGCAACTTTCCAAGATTATACAAGCAATGTTTAATGTGTCCCTGGTTTTTGGGCTTTTGACCCCCCCCAATAAATTTGACTTTTTCCAGATTTCTTGTGTTGCGAAGTTGAGATGCAGTTGAGTATTGAGTAGATTTTACAAGGAGCTGAGAGCTGCAGGGGAAGAGAAGTTTAGTGCTGCTTATGGTAACTCATCTTGCATTGTTAATAGCACAACAGGTTGTGTACTTGCTTTTGATGAAGATGGTTGTTGGTTCTACTTCCACAAGGGGTGAATGCTACCGTACTGAAAAAATTAAGATACTATGAGCCTGTTATCGGTTTGCTATCCATTTCCTATTGCAATATTACTAGCTTATCATTTTTAATGTAATATAGGCAATTTATTCCTCAGGGGCATCAGACACTTTATTTTTCGATGAAACCATGAAATATAAAGGTGTTTGCTAGAAGCAACCTCTTCATTAGTTACAGATTTATTTAATGTGGAATTATTTAGATGACTTTTTTACTTCTTCAGAGATTGTGCATATTTACTGATAATGGTGGACTGTAGAATTGTGCATATTTACTGATAATGGTGGACTGTAGAATTGTGCATATTTACTGATAATGGTGGACTGTAGAAGTTTGAGTAAACTTTTATGATGGAAATGTTCTGAACTGGGCAGTTTTGTCATTATGGGTGCATGCATTTTGTTTCATTGTTTACTGGAAAGATGTTCTGAATTGGGCAGTTCTGCCACTGATAAAATGTATTTTCTTTGAATGTGGGTTTCAATGCTGTTTCAATGAATGTGAGTTTCAAGGGCAGAGAAGTTTCAATGCTAAGTTTGTTTAGCAGATGTCTTAGTGTTTGTGCTGTAAAATGCAAAATAAAACTTTCAAATGAAGTCCAAATCATCATAGAAGTAAATCAGTATGCACATTAGTGTTTATGGTAAATGGAGTGAAATAGCCAAGTAATGGATCATTGGAATGGCTGCAGGGGGAGGCTCCATTCGACCATGATTTTGTGAGGGGGAAGGGTGGCAAACTTAAAGACAGCCCCAGCTGAACTATTCCTCCCAAATGTCCAGATTTTCAAAGAATGAATAGATTTTTGCTTCTTATTTTTGGTTTGCTCCTCATAAAATTTGTGGTTTTCTGGCAAATCATTTAGGAATTAAGTCACTAAATAATGACACACTGAGTTTCAGACTTCGTAACCTTCATAAAAATGGATACTAAAGTAAGACCTGTTGTTCTATCAACTGTCTCAGTTTATACAAGAGCAATTTTTAGTACTGTTTATATGTTCCCCCAATATATTTGGCCTTGTCCAGATTTATTGCATTAACAGGTTGAGATGTGCATGCAAATAAATTGTTCTATAGAATTAGGCATAGCCAAACCTCTCAACTGTCCCTGATTTTGGCTCAAAATGTTGCTTTTCCCCCTAGTAATCCCTCCGCAAAATAGCAATTTTTGAAGAAAATGTGGAGGGTTTACAATTAAGAAATAACTGTAATAGAGTTATAGATTACTTTTATTTCAGAAATGCGTGTAGATTCTTTTATTTTGTCAGCTGCTCAAGTTAGCAGTACTAATATTAAAGTGTCCCTTCTTTGACAGGTTCCCAGCTATATTGTGTGGCTATTTTATATTTTTACATCACATTTTTGGTCCATTTTTCATAAAATTGTGGGTTTTTTTTGGCAAAATTGTGGGGTTTTTTGGCAAATTAGTGACAAATCATTAAAGACTGAAGTTAGAAAATAATGACAGACATTTGAGTTTCAGATTTCATACCATTCAGAAAATTCATACTAATGCAAGACCTATTCTATTATCTTTCTAAGTTTATAAGAGCAATATTTAAAAATTGTCCTTATTTTTGGGCCTTTGTCCCAATTCTTTGTATGGCTTTGTCTAGATTTCTTGCTCTAAGGTTGAGAGGTATGACAAATGTGTCAGGGCCATCACAGTCAGCCATAGACATTCCAAATTGTGACATACTTCTTGCACCCCACTCCCCCATGTAGTGACTCTGGATGTGTCAAAGCAAGGCAAGGAGTAGTTATGCAGTGTACATATGCAGAGTATAGCCCCCATCCAAGGTAGACACAAGTTCTAGAGTGGCTTTTCATCTGTCCTTGATTTTTGCAGAATGGTCTGGTTTCTGTCATATTTTTTGTACTGTTGATTTTTGCTTATTACTCAAAGTGCCTGTTGCTCTGTGTTTAAGTAGCAATACTTTAATAACCATCAGGTAAGCTTGGCTGAGATCGTAAGATGCAAGTAAGCTTTAATAAGCATACTGTTAAAGAATTGCCAACATTGAAAGCCTTTCTGTTGTTGCCATGTAGAGAATACTTAACTAGATAATGTATAAGCCCTGGGTATTGAAATGGATACGACAGTATTTGTAATAAAGGATAGATTACATTATTTTAAGAAGCTCATTACACTTGGAGACTTCCAGTCATCTCTGCAGGCTTTACCCGTAAACTAAACAGAATGCCAACTGTGTGGTCCATAACCTGTACAGTAATTCTTTTAAGCAATGTTTCTTGAGCTTATTTCTTGTTTGCTTTTCATTTTTTACTTTGATCATGTTTTCCCCATGAAACAAGTAGATAGTTGTCAGGCAGCAGGTCTTTTTTTGGATAAGAAACATTTTTACAAGTGGGGGCATCAGACATTTCTACTTTCAGCATGTTACTTGGTACTTTAATAAAGCTGAATATAAATTATAATTAAAACTGCAGTGCAAGAACTGGTTTGAGTTGAGTGCTGCTTGATTTTGACTGGCATTCCATTAATGTATTTAAAAAGTAATTTATTTTTTCATGCCTCACAGCCTTTTTGCTTCCATCTAGATAGTAAGTAAGCTGTCATGCAGCCAATGCACTAAAATATTTTTATTCTTCTACACTTCATTTTGTCTTGATTGGACTCTCATAATTACGGTTTGGCACCCAGGGCAGTGTATTCAGTTAGTTTTTGTGGTTTAGAGCATAGCTCCTCCCCTTTCTAGTTGGCCACACCCCTTCCCATTGACCCCACCCATTCAGCTGTCTCTTGCAGCCCCCCTTTGATTTTAAGTCACCACCCACCACTGCTACTGAGAGGCAGACTGTGGGCTCTCCAATAACTGGTGGTCTTGCAATAGGTGCTTAAAGGTAAGATATAAAAAATGTTTTATCCTAAACATTGCAGTGTGCACTAGAAGAATAAGATGTGAAAGTAGGTAACTTAAGTTTTCCCTGTCTAAAAAGTTAAGTTTTAGTGGAGAGTCACTATTTTTAAAACAGCAAGACAGTTTGAAAGGGGGTGGTCACTTTTGTATTCTGGTACTATGGAGTACAGTAGGATGGCCAATACATTTAAATAGTTGAAGGGGAGTGATTTTACAAAATGATAATTTTGTGCTTACTCACACAAGCCAGTAAAAGCAGAGAGGAAATAAGATATATGATCAAACTAACATTAGGGGCAGGCAGCTAGAAAGGCAGTGGCATTTAAAAACACAACAGTAACTGAGTTAGAGGGTGGGAAAAAATATTTCTGCCTGACTCACAAGAGACAGAGCTGTGGTCTCTTTTCAAGTTTTAATATGCAGTTAAAAGCAGAATACAAGTAAAACACAAGGTAAGGAAAACAAATCACAGTAGTCAAAATAAGAAAAGGCAATAAAGTAATACAAAATACAACAAATAAAAAGCAAACTAACCTTTCCTTCACAGCAAAGTGTAGGTAGGCAAAACACTCCACAACCCAGTATTTTGATCATAGAAGACTCCATTGTGAGACACATTGATATCCCTCTTATCAGGATGGATAAGGAGAAGGTTACAGATAGATGCCTGTCAGGGGCCAGGATGCACCAGATCACACAAGCACTCAGGTCACTTACTACTAAGTACAAGTATGACTCAGTCATAGTCTGTGTGGGTATGAATTACCTGAGCTGTACCTTCTTGGACTATATAAAGAGAGACATGATGGAGTTCTCAGAATATATGTCACAGGCAAGTATGACCCTAGCACTGATCACCATTCTACCATTGCCAAGGATGATGCCACAGTACCAGAAGAACATGATCAATTTTAACAATTGGCTTAGCTATTTGGTGTCGTTCCAAAGAGGCCCGATACTTTTTAGCGTGGCAGAACATGGTTGACGGTTGACAGACCATGCTGCTTTGCCAGGGATGGTCTTCACTTGTTATCTATAGGTTTTTGGATATTGACCAAAACATTATCTGCCCCATAATGTCTTTTTTATCCATTGTCAAACAAATAAATCTTCCAACATAACAAAAGCTACTCAGAATAAGCTAAAGGTGTTACTGCTCAATGACTGGAGTCGCATCAAGAAACTGCACTCCCTAGAAGCTGTCCTCATCCTGGAGAATGCTGACATCTGTGCAGTTACTTAAACATGGTTCAAAGCCATGGAAAGCACTATAGCAGTACATGGCTATAGCACCTTTTTGTATGTTCCAACCATCCACTGAACATGAAACAGCAAAATGTGGAGGTGTATCTATCTACATAATGGAAAAGCACACCACAAGGCTGGTCAAACAATATGACATGACTGACCTACTACATGTCCAACTAGCCATGGGAAAAATCCATTATCATGTTCTTGCTAGCAACAGGTCCCCCATCATGAACCAGGAAACCCATACATCACACCTGAAGATACTAGAATCACCCAACACCCAGCACAATACCATATTCATGGGTGATTTTAAGTACTCCTCCATCAATTCAGAGGCATACATGACCACTAACATGAAAGCCCAAAGATTTCTTGACTTTTTAAGTTCAAATGACCTGGAGCAGCTAGTTTGTGCTCCCACTTGGGGAACAAAGATCCTAGATCTTGTAGTCAAAAATGAGAGAGTGCTGCACCCCCATCCCATAGTGTGATGTCCTCACCAGTAAGATCAGATTACAAAATGGTGCCCCTTGAAAAAAAAGGTAAAACTAGTCTCCCATCTAACCACAAAAGCTTTAAGAACTTCTCTACAGTAAATTACCTTCTATTAAGGGGCAATATAGCTAGTTTGCAAGCTCCCACAAATCCAGAAAACACTGAAACATATACAGAGGCACACACAAAAGCCCTCTATGACCATAAGAACACTTGCATAATAATGGCAGAACCAGACTCTAAATAAACCCAGGTCAATCTGCAAAAACAAACCACCCTGGTGGACCCTTGGTATTAAAAGGTTGTACAACAAAAGAAAGAAAATCCTGTAGAGAAGTAACAGGGAATGTTCACAACCAAGGAAAAAGTCCTTCAATAGTCTAAACAGGTGAACAGGGAACTGATCAAATCTCTGAAAACAGACTTTAAGGTACAACTAGCGTCCAAACCTAAGGATAACCATAAGGCATTTTTTAATTATGTCCACAATCTTAAAGGCAACATCCAGCAATCTGGCGGAATTAGTTGTAGATAACAGGTTCATAGTTTCGTACTAAGCTAACTGCCCTTGTGAGCCATTTTAAGCCTAGCCAATTATCCCTTGTGAGACTCAAACCCTGCACCTTGTGCTTGCAAGGCAAATACCTTATCCATTAGGCTACACTCACAGCCCTAACATATTCCCAGCTAAAATATATAGCAAATCTGCCGGCTGACAAATTCTGCCCAAATCTCACATCCATATGACCCCCAGTTCTCCCCCAAGAAGTACCCTCCAGCACTCCACTGCCAATATTCAATGAAGAACAGGATGCCACTACACACTCTAAAGCTAAAAATCACAGCTTCAGTGGGGCATGACAATATACCAGGTTGCCACATAAACGCCTTAAATCAGGACTTATCAGGCCAATTAGGCTCTATACCTAATCACAGTTTCTGGCCTGGCTTTGTCCCAGTAGAATGGAGGAGAACAACAGTCATCCCTTTGCATAAATGGAGACCATCTACTGCTTTGGGAAATTACAGACCCATGTGTTTGACTAGATTCATATGTAAGGCCATGGGAAAAAAATTAACCATGAACCTGATAAATAGTGACATAGGAAACCTCCAAACACTGGACCTGACAAAATTTGGCTTTGTCAAGTGCAGGTCATGCCTACTTAATCTGTTGGATTTCTTTGAGAATGTCACTAAAGCCATGGGTGAGAGTAAAACCACCTACCTCGACCTGCCAAGGCATATGACACAATTCCCCCCTCGGGTATTATAAATAAATTCACAAAACTGGGCATACATTCCTATGTCACAAGCTGAGTAGCCAATTTCCTCATGGAGAGAATGCATGTGGTTAAGAGTGGAAGAATCCAGATCCAGCAAGAAGACAGTTACTAGTGGTGTGCACAGGGCTCAGTGCTGGGACTACTCCTGTTCATAATACACTTTTCCATAATCAAGGCTAATGTGTAAGGCTTCTGGATGACAAAGTTTGCCAATGACTGAAGTCAGGGGCAATTACTGAATCCCCCAATGATGTAGATATCCTTCAGGATATTTATCAGGTTCATGTGTCAGTGTGAGCTGTCCCTGAATCTCACACTGACACAAATGCTGCACAAAATGGGCTGACATAGACAAACAACTGGTGTCAGAGCCATGGACTAAAACTAAATGCCAAGAAATGCATAACAGTATCCTTTGGGAAGTCATCCATCCCTAGTAACTATCATATTTTCAACACACCCTTTAGAGTTGACCCAGTAGTCCGGGACTTAGGGACACACATAGTGATCTAGCCTTTGAGCATCACATATCTACAGTGGTGAGGAAATTATTCTATGTTGCGCAACTTATAAACAAAGGTATGGCAACTGTGGTAGGGTCTCTGTCTTTGCACACAGTGCAGACTGGAGAAGTTGTTGACTGCAACTGAGCTACAAAATATAAGTATCTTGATTGTTTTTTGATTATTCTTACAGATTACTGTTTTTACAATTTAATATATATAAAGCACTTTGTCTATTCAGTATCTTCACAAATCCTTATCTCTTTAAAATCTTTCATTTGTCTCTGTAGTGCTTGCTGTCTGTAGGCTATTGTGTAAACTGAAACATTTCTTCTGTGTAATTATCTCTTGGCTAGTGGGGGCTGGTTCTTTTGTTTTCTTGTAAAAAAAAAGAAGTTCTGCTTTTTAAGCCCTAACTGTGGTAGGGTCTCTGTCTTTGCACACAGTGCAGACTGGAGAAGTTGTTGACCGCAACTGAGCTACAAAATATAAGTATCTTGATTTTTTTTTGATTATTCTTACAGATTACTGTTTTTACAATTTAATATATATAAAGCACTTTGTCTATTCAGTATCTTCACAAATCCTTATCTGTTTAAAATCTTTCATTTGTCTCTGTAGTGCTTGCTGTCTGTAGGCTATTGTGTAAACTGAAACATTTCTTCTGTGTAATTATCTCTTGGCTAGTGCGGGCTGGTTCTTTTGTGTTCTTGTAAAAAAAAAAAAGAAGTTGTTCTGGTTTTTAAGCCCTAACTGTGGTAGGGTCTCTGTCTTTGCACACAGTGCAGACTGGAGAAGTTGTTGACCGCAACTGAGCTACAAAATATAAGTATCTTGATTTTTTTTTGATTATTCTTACAGATTACTGTTTTTACAATTTAATATATATAAAGCACTCTGTCTATTCAGTATCTTCACAAATCCTTATCTCTTTAAAATCTTTCATTTGTCTCTGTAGTGCTTGCTGTCTGTAGGCTATTGTGTAAACTGAAACATTTCTTCTGTGTAATTATCTCTTGGCTAGTGGGGGCTGGTTCTTTTGTTTTCTTGTAAAAAAAAAAGAAGTTGTTCTGCTTTTTAAGCCCTAACTGTGGTAGGGTCTCTGTCTTTGCACACAGTGCAGACTGGAGAAGTTGTTGACCGCAACTGAGCTACAAAATATAAGTATCTTGATTTTTTTTTGATTATTCTTACAGATTACTGTTTTTACAATTTAATATATATAAAGCACTTTGTCTATTCAGTATCTTCACAAATCCTTATCTCTTTAAAATCTTTCATTTGTCTCTGTAGTGCTTGCTGTCTGTAGGCTATTGTGTAAACTGAAACATTTCTTCTGTGTAATTATCTCTTGGCTAGTGGGGGCTGGTTCTTTTGTTTTCTTGTAAAAAAAAAGAAGTTGTTCTGCTTTTTAAGCCCTAACTGTGGTAGGGTCTCTGTCTTTGCACACAGTGCAGACTGGAGAAGTTGTTGACCGCAACTGAGCTACAAAATATAAGTATCTTGATTTTTTTTGATTATTCTTACAGATTACTGTTTTTACAATTTAATATATATAAAGCACTCTGTCTATTCAGTATCTTCACAAATCCTTATCTCTTTAAAATCTTTCATTTGTCTCTGTAGTGCTTGCTGTCTGTAGGCTATTGTGTAAACTGAAACATTTCTTCTGTGTAATTATCTCTTGGCTAGTGGGGGCTGGTTCTTTTGTTTTCTTGTAAA